>NC_140992.1:73638167-73890667 GCF_052327205.1 Somniosus microcephalus | reverse complement strand
GCCTAGCGCCTCAGGCTCAGCCTGGTGGAGCCCTGCCGCTCCGGTGAAGCAGAGCCCCCGCGCGCAGCGTAGCGCCTCAGGCCCGGCCCAACTCACCCGAGCTCAGCTCCTGCTGCGGCCCACCGCCGCTCACCCGAGCACAGCTCCCGCTGCGGCCCACCGCTGCTGCTCCTCCGCTCACTGTCTCTCGGCCGCGTGGTTGTCTGTTTTCCCGCGCAGCCGGCCAGAGAAAAGAAAAACAAAAGAGATTGAAGAGTCTAATTTAAAGCAGCCTCTCCCCCGCTAAAAGGTGAGAGCTGGAGGGAGATTTTGCAGGTGAAGAAGGGCGGCCACCATTTTGTGAGGCACTAATGGCAGGCTGCAGGATTAGGCCCCGCCCAGACACGCCATGAAACACCCCCCGTGATGCAGTGCACTCCCCCCATAGGATTGGTCAACCTTCACGTCACTCAACGCTAATGACGGATTCCCCCGTAGGATTGGCCAACCGCCAATGAGCGGATATTGTCTGTTTTTTTGAACATTTTTTGTATAGTGTCTGAACAATTTTTGTCTGACCAAAAAGTAAATATGACCTTGACACTCCCCTAATCATAAGCTTTCTTTTGATATAACATATGTGTAGGTACACTCTATAACGTTTGAGTTAAGCCCGGACATACATACAGACAGACAGACAGACACTACGATCCTTTTTTATATATATATATATAATAAGATATTGTAACTTGTATTTAACTAACATTTATTAGAATGTAAAAATTTGGAAAAATTTAGTAAGCAAGTCAAATTAATCTGTAGCTATTCTATTGATTTGTTTAATTGCTAACTTGAATCTCACATTGTTTTTAATCAGTGAGCTATACTATGGCTTTCCATGATGCAACTACCTTGCATTTCCATCATACTGTCTGCATAATGAGGACTTGTAAGTTCATTACATGCCAAATTAACAAATTCCCATATAATTCGTTCCCCTGAAAATATTCATAATAGCAGACAAAACAGACTCTGACTCAGGAGGTGCTGAAGAACAAAAATAATAGGGGTCTCTTACTGGAATTCCATTCTAGTGAAGGGAAAAACCTAGAAGAAAATTGGGGGTGGAGAAATTTTGAGGTCAACACGATTGGGTATTAGGTTTGAGGAGAATGAATAATTCCTGCAGGTGGTGAATTAGAAGTTGTTAGCTAAGGAAGGGCTATGATAAAGTTCACTAGTGCTGGTTAACCAACTGACAGAAAATTGAGTTCTGTTGAAGAATAGACCTCCAAACTATTAATTCCAGTGACTCAATCCAGAGGAATTGAAAGAAGAGCATAAGTAACATTTTGATAACCATACCGTAAATGTATTAAAACTGTAGGCATTGATTAACAAAAATGTCTCTAAATGCTGAATGAAGTCAGGATCATTATGGCCACTCTGTTAGATAAAATGACTACCTTTGTAAGTTACATTAATGAAGAGCTTACATAAAAATGCTGCCTACTCTCATTTTGAGTTAACGCTACATAATAATCAATTATATATAAAAAGTACAACACTAAGAAGACTACAATTGAGGTTGTAAAGATGGATATTAAATATGTCACAATGCAGATAAGCTGTGAATAAGGTAATAATGTTGAAGTGCATTTTCAATATACTGCTAATCCTAAAATAACATTTGTCTGAATTATACTATTTTTCTCACACAAACTATCGCATAGCACTCATGTGTATATATTATTTATATATGGTTCTTAAATATGATACATTTGTGTTTTCATCAACCAATATATTTTGATAAAGTTCTGTGTTTACACACACATTGCTGTAATTTTTATAACAGTGCTTCATATAAGATTGAGCCACTGTGCTATAGATGAAGTTGAGCTTCATAATTTAATTATTTGCACAATACCAATTTTTAATAGGGAAAATTAATTAGTGAAGTGATAAAAAAAACATATGGGGTTGAATTTTCGACTTGCAAATAATATTTTTCCTTAATTATTAGCATCTGTAATATGGCTTGCTTTTCCTTTGAAAATTGTTAGTTATACCAATGTGTATGTTTTACTGCTAGTTCACATTTTTTACTATACATTAAACATAAACATGAATTCCAAGCTCAAGTCTAATTGAGAGCCACTTGAGACCTTAATGTGCAAGCATTGTGACATTAAGTATGCCACTAGTGCAGTTCTCTATGACTAATGGAAATGCTAATTTGTGGATCTGTTTGGACCAGCCTGATAATTATAGACCATGGTCAAAATCTTTAAAGGCACCCAAAGAAACCCATCCTCTGAGATAGTATAAAACTCTCATACAGTAGCAGTTAGAAGGGAAGATTTTTCTGTTATTAAGGATTGACTGGACACAACGCAAAAAGAGTAAGGCAAGGAGGATTGCACACAATAATGCACCATCCCCTCAACCCCCGCATTCTCTGATTTTTTCTGTCCATTTAAATGAAACAACAGAAAATTGGGCAGGCTCTGCTTTGGGTGAACTCGGTTATGAGCTTGCGATCTTCCCTTTCTGGATTTTCCTCTTTGCGCTGTGCCCATATGCCAAGTGCAACAACAGGAAAATCTACCCCACAGTATACTTAAGGTTAACAACAACAGCAGCAGTGAACTGCCCCACCAACTCAGCAAAGTTATCTGGGCAGTAATTAAGTCATACAGACCAATAAGGTCTCAAGTTTGATGCCCAGTTGGTGTTAAGTTAGCTGATTTCAGCTGCTGCAGTTTCCCTGCATTAAGAGTAATAATAATCAGAGTTTGCACTCCTCATTTCTATCCAGTAACCCCAGCTGGAAATGCATATGTATGAATAGCTGATGAGGGAAAGTTCAAGCTCAACTGAAATGCTCCCTCCCCCACCCAGGTTGGTCAAACAGCCTCTCATGCGGTGGTAAGGCGTACACATGAATAATGGCCACCTTCTCAAAAACATAAACAAGTTTGCTAAATCAAAAGTTCAGGAATGCTCCTCCGGGCCCTTCCAGGACTGCTGCCACCCTGAGAACCTCCTTTTGTGATCGCTACAGCCACACCCCCCACCCCCGGAACTTATCTTGCTGACAGCCATTGTGGCCCAATATTGGTAGGCCTCAATCCGACAAGCTTTCTGCGAACTCGTTTCGTGACACGCAGCTCACCGGCCCTATTTAATTGAGGCTGGGGCTTCAAAACCATGGCCGCCTCTTCGCTCTGAGTGTGGGTGACCAGCTGGCAGCTCCAGTGGTCGGTTGCCCAAAAGTCAAAATAAACTCCAGTTTGTGTACATAGAGCTCTAAATCCATTTCTGTATAAGCTTTCAACTTTTGGTGTTGGGATGATGTTGACTTCTGTCTTATGAAGGTACTTGGCAGAAGTCTTTGACATTGAGGGGGTGGGGCAGAAACGGGCTTGACCTTTATTTATTGAAAGCATTGGACTACCTGTTGTGTCTTCCTTTCTCTAGATGCTTGTTGTCTCATCCAATGTCCGCTCCATCTGTGCACCCTTCTTATGCTTTGAGAAGTGAAGTCCTTCCAGCCCCTCTTCAATATCAGTGCCTTCTGATTCCAAAAGGTACAAGACTTCCTTCATTGCGGTAATATGCAAAATGTAGCATGCTACAATGGTTCTTGAGAATCTTGCTGGGCTATATTGTAAATTGCCACCAAATGTATCCAGGCACCTAAAATGGGACTTGAGACTTCCTGGAGTCCACTCTAGGACTCCTCTTGTAGTGCATGGATCTGATAGTATCTGTTGTACCTGTCGAAAGTCATCAGCCATGATTGCAGGATATAAACCTGATCATCAGTCAATAATCTGATACATGGCTCTGTTTTTCCTTTTTGCTTTTTTCCCTCTTTCCCCTCCTCCTTCAAACAAACTTGTGACAGTGAATCTTTCCATTCAACATTTTTCTTGCTTGTGAATATTAACTTCTGGACTAAGTAGTTCTTGGAGATTTTTATTTGTAATTGTTCAATTTTTTATTTGTTTTTTTTTAAACATTGTATATTGCCCTTCCTTTGGAATTGTCTGGATTTTAATTGGATAAATCTTAACATGCAGTTCCCATTTGATAATTTTTTTGGAGCTAAAATTGATCTTGCAACATTAGTGAACCTAATCAACCAACAGCTGCAGCTCAGTTTTTCCGGCCAGTTCTTTTGACACTTCTTCTAACCAGTAGAGACACCACTATACTTCTTGAAAAGGTCACTGTGACCATTTCTAGCTCACTGACATCATTAATTGACTGGTTTACAACTACAATTTAATTGTCTGCCAGAATATACTGCTTACAGATTTATGGCCGAAATACAACTGCAATAATTCAGATTTACCACTAAGTCACAACAAAAACACTTCTCCTGGCCAATAACGTGAGAAATTCAGCCCATGGCATCATAACCATTTCCAATAAAGCTGCTTTTTCATTACGCTGAGGTTTTGAATACGTAAAGATAATTTAAGTAAACAATTTCCACTCAAGGAATCTAAGTCAGAGGAGTAAAGCACCTTAACCCGCCCATCAACACTCTGTCTCTGCCTTCATGCAAAGTGCTATAAGAAAAACTGTGATAGACTGTAGTTGGAATAAGGTTTGTGAATTTATGTACTTTACACCAGTGTTGTCCAATACATTAGCCACTAGCCACATGTGGCTAATTGGGAAACCAGGTGTGGGTAATTGCATTTCTGATTAGTAAATAAACATTGAGTAATAGACATTACTTTTGGGCATGTGATTTCGGGACTCATGGGAATGGTCCTCTTTTGTTGAACCAAAAAAAATTAACTGTGAATTAACTGTAACTTAATAAAACTTTAACTAAAACTTAACAAATTAAATTAAAATTTGGTTTGCCGGGGTGATGATGCATTCCAGACCCCGTGGCACCCACCGGTCTCGGAAGGCCTCATGTGTGCCGGTGGACACCGCGTGCTCCATCTCCAGGGCCACCCGGGCGCGAACATAGCCGCGGAAGAGAGGCAGGCAATCGGGCCGGATGACCCCCTCGACCGCCCGCTGTCTGGACCTGTTAATGGCCACTTTGGCCAGGCCCAGGAGCAGTCCTACGAGGAAGTCCTCCGACCTGCCCGCTCCCGGTGACTGAAGATCAGGAGCGTGGGGCTGAAGTGCAACCAAAAATCAAGGAGCATGGGAATAGTGGTGCATGCATATGTACTTCAACCTTTTTGTGTGGTGAGATGAAAAGAAAAGTGTGCAAGTGTTTTTTTGATAATTGTGAGTGATTTAGTTACTTGATTACTGAATAGTAAATATACACATTTAAAATACCTTTACCTGTGTTAATGTATTAAGACATTTTCTACTAAAATTAAAATGCATGTGGCTAAAATGGTGTTTCCATAGCAACACCTGTGGCTAGTCAGCAATTTCTACTGGACAACACTGCTTTACATCATAAATACAGAAGATCCGGAATTTAACTGTGGTTAGATGGCAGCTTAATAATGCCAACTTTCAATCTAAGAATACAGTGGTAATCTTTCAACTTTTATTTGAGCTTGCTCCTGTTTATAGTAATATTGTAAAAATGTATAATTATCAAAGCAAATTAGTTCTCTAGAACTGCCGTACAATATATCAATTTAATGAAGAACATTGTTCTGAAAATTCTATTCTTGATTAAACTAGCACAATTCAATCGTAGGGTAGATAAAAATAATATTTGTGGAACAAGCTTCTCATACACTTCAATGACTTTCTAAAATATGGTAATCATATATGAAATTTGATATTTATGCAAAATAGATCTGATTCCCAACATTTCATCAAGAGTTAACATGGCAGCTTAATTGTGAAAGTGGTTAATCTGTTAGAAGACATGTCTTAAATTTACAGAAAAGAAAAAGCACTAGTACAAGCTTCGATGATCAGCTTTGGCATATAAATTATACTGACTATCCTTCCCCCATTTCCCTATCCTTTCCTTTTGCAGTGGAAAGCTCTCTGAGGTGATCTCTGGCTTATGAGCAGCACTATATAAGGGCAGATTGATTGGTAATATAAGGCAGACTCAATTGGTGTGATTGATTGCTTTACACTGATGCCAACAATAATGTTTTTGACTTATCTAGTGACTCTTTATTGCAGTAAATGAGGGAATGCTGCATTGCCAGAGGTACAGTTTTTCAGATGAGCCATTAAGCTAATGCCCCAACTGTCTGGACATGAAGGATTCCAGGACACTATTTAAAGAAAAGCAAGGAGCTCTTCAAATGTCCTACCAACATCCCACTGCAACAAACAACTAAGAAAGAACAGAAATAAAAACAGAAAATGCTGGAAATACTCAGCAGGTCAGGCAGCATCTGTGGAGAGAGAAACAGAGTTAACGTTTCAGGTCGATGATCCTTCGTCAATGATAAAGGGTGATGAGCATGCTACCCATGTTATCTTACTTCACCATCAAAATTTTTTTAACATGAACATATGTTTGTATGATAAAAAATCTTCCTCAATAACTTGGTCAGATCTAAACTTGAGTGGGAAGAAATTGGGGACTGAAATAGCATTGATAATGTGAGATTAAGGATTAATATCTCATTCTGTTGGCTCGAGCAATTTTTCATTAGGCAGTTACATTAACAGACAATATGATAACTCCAGACACATTTGTCAGAGCAATCATGATAATCAGTAGAACAGCCAGGAGTAGGGATGTGAAAAGCTGAGCTGTCATCATTAATGTGGCATCATTCAACAATTTAGTGATTAATATCAAATTAGTTTATACTCCGACAGAAAAGAAAGCTTCAAGCTTTTTGTTACTGGCTTGAAGTCTCTTGAAATTTATTAGCCATGCAAGCGGAGTATTTGATTTTATTCAGTTGCCTTTTTTATTACCGTTAGTCATCATCTTTTCATCAAGAGGCAACTCACAAGGGGATATAATTAGAAGTGACTGTGTGACATAATACTAAATGGGCTAAAGAGGCATTGCACCCCCAACACTCTGATCTATTCCACCCCCCATTACATCCTTCACCACCCAACACAAGGACACACTACACCACCTTTCATTCTCAATTAAAAACACACTCTCCTGTTCCTTGCTCCCTTCACAACAGGCATTACCAGCATTTTGTTCTCACATGGTAGGCTTTGGAAAATAAGCAATTTATCTTATTACTCCTACTTTACACTACAGCCACTTGCTTTCCATTCACCACCTCCCCTGAATAACTCTTGTTTCTTCTCTCTCTCAGCATCACAATCCCACAAGGCATTAGTGGGTTGGCCACTGAGTGGGACATTAAAATCACATTGGGATGCTAATTACACCATGGGACCCCAATTTGCATTTATTAATGAGGCACTAGCCTATTTCTGGCCTGTGCGTTTGTAACAGTTAGCTCCTGAGTTAAAATGGCGGTCGGCGGGTTTCCGTCAGGAATGGGGCAGTAAGTCGATATTCAATATTTTAATAGCATACGCACCGCATTCCTGGCAGGCAGGTTGGGTTAAAATCACCCCTCTTTGTTTTCACTTTAAAGAAGAAAACAAATTGCCATGGAAACCAGTTCAAAGTGCTGTACTCTAAACATAATGGCTTGGATTTTGTATTAAGAATAACAGTAATGCTAACAGCGCTCACCATTATTATAGAACTAATCAGATAGCGACTTCCGGAATATGCACATGCATAGTTAAATGCGGAAATCCGGAAGTTGATGTCTGAGTTACCCTGCTCCTCCACAGGCTGTGCTATAACAGTACCTTGCTGATAGATTTGGCACTTAAATCCATGTAAGGGTGTGAAGATGCAGTACTTACCCACTAAACACACCAGAAAAAGTTACTGTTGGTGCATTCAGGTGTAAGTGAATTTTTAACAGCATAATGAGTCTTAATTACTGCCAGACAACCTCACTGGCCCTGAAAATTTATTTGACAAGTGTGGAGTCTCATTTCTTCAGAATTGAATTAGTGTTGGAGATTAGAAAAAAATAAAAACTAAGATAACTTTTTTATACTTTTTCTTTCTTTCCCTCTCTTTATTTTGCTCTTTGTAAATGATGTAAATCTAATTTATACTTCCTGGTTTATACTCTGCATGGCTCAGTGAAGGTTCTTCAATCTGATTGGTTAAAGAGCTACGCTGTTGCTTTCTCTACTCACACACGCCACAGATTCCCTGTAGAGGGCATTGTGCTGGATCAGATGCCCGATGACAGCATGTTGCCACTCAAAAGCCCACGTAAAGTCTGTGGGCAGCTTAGTTAATGGTGAGTGCCATTCCTTCGCCATTGACTGCAAAATCCGGGCTATTATTTTCAGTGTATTACCTTGTATCTTTATTTGCCGTGGGAGAGGGTGAACACAAGCCTTCAGTTTCTACTTTATACAGTAAAAATAATAGCCTAGAAATTCTTCTGGCATTAAATCTTGGAGAACAGTGTCAATTGCATATGAGGAGCTGGTGCCTGCTGCAGTTCCGGCACAATAGGGGACCCAGCGAAACCAGCAGGATTTAAGAGTGCAGACTTGACACTCCTTAGGCGATTGCACAGGCTAATGTAGGCAAAGATTTTTCTGGCCAACATGCAATGCTGCTGCTCCTTCATTGGTAGTGCCCAATTCAAATGGCAGTCTGAGGGAGCCTTGGGTCCCCACCAGATAAACTCCCAAAAGTGACGCTGGGATGGCAGGGACACATTGATGTGCCAAATAACTGCCCGAATCCGTGAAGTTAAAGCTTAAGACTGAAGCCTTTTATTAAATAAGAATCATGGCAGAGTTAACAGAGTACATCATCGACTGAGCCCTTGGTAGAACATACCAGAAGAGGGGCGGGGCCAGGGAGGAGCATTAGTGGTTCCCCCCGGTGGAACATTCCAGACATTACAAGTACAAGTACAAATATCAGAACACAGTTATTTCATCACATTCACCCCCTGCTATAGATTCAGTCTGTCAGGAGGTCTGATAATCCTCTGGGAACGACGTAACTCTTGCTGAGGCTCCTCCCGGAGTACTAACTCCAGTTCATTCGAATTCCCAGAATCATCAGTATTTTCCACACTGAGGGTTTGTGTCTCTGAAGGTCCAATACCACGATTGAAAACTCTACTCTCAGAGTCGAACTCTTTTCGCGCTCCAGCAGGTGCAAGATCTTTAATAGAGACCGTATCCTCTCGCCCATCCGAATATTGAATATACGCATACTGGGGATTAGCATGGAGGAGTTGTACTTCCTCCACCAATGGATCAGTCTTGTGGCCTCTCACATGTCTGCGCAACAACACAGGGCCTGTGGTCGTCAACCATGTGGGTAACGAACTCCATTAGTAGCTTTTCTTGGAAAACTAAACATCCTTTCATGAGGGGTGGCATTCGTCGCTGTACACAAAAGAGACCTTATGGAATGCAGCACGTCTGGCAGGACATCCTGCCAGCGAGAGGTCGGCAGGCCTCGTGACTTCAGAGACAGTACGATAGCCTTCCACACTGTCGCATTTTCTTTCTCGACCTGCCCATTACCACGAGGGTTATAGCTGGTAGTTCTACTCATTGCAAACCGCTTCGATAGCAAAAACTGTCGTAATTCTTCGCTCATAAAGGAAGAACCCCTATCACTATGTATATAGTTAGGCATGCCGAACAAGGAAAACAGTTGGCAGAGGCATTTAATTACAACAGCACTAGTCACATCCGGACAGGGGATAACAAAAGGGAACCGAGAGTACTCGTCTATAATATTAAGAAAATAGACATTACGGTCGCTCGATGGAAGGGGACCTTTAAAATCGAGACTCAAACGCTCAAATGGTCGAGTTGCTTTAATAAGATGAGCTGGCTCGGATGGCTTATAGAAGCGGGGTTTGCATTCAGCACAAACATAACCGGTCTGGTCATTGTCCGGACCTCCTCAATAGAGTAGGGTAGATTGTGGGACTTAATGAAGTGGTTCATTCTGGTAACCCCAGGGTGGCAGAGTGCATCGTGGAGACTTTGAAACTTATCTGTACCTAGACTAGCACATACTCCTCGTGACAAAGCATCCGATGGCTCATTAAATACTCCAGGCCTGTACTGAATATCATAGTCATATGTTGACAGTTCTATTCACCATCTTAAAATCTTATCATTTTTGATCTTGCCTCTCTGCTTAGTGTTGAACATAAAGGCCACAGATCGCTGGTCAGTAATGAGCGTAAAACGTTGGCCAGCGAGATAATGTCTCCAATACCTGACTGCTTCAATAATTGCCTGTGCCTCCTTTTCCACTGAAGAATGTCGAACTTCTGGTCATTGCAATGTACGAGAGAAGAAAGCTACTGGTCTACCAGCTTGGTTAAGAGTTGCTGCCAACGCAAAATCAGATGCATCGCTTTCCACTTGAAATGGGATCTTCTCATCCACGGCACATACCACTGCCTTCTCAATGTCCCGTTTGATATTAAGGAAAGCCTCCTGAGCTTCCGCCGATAGCGGAAAAGACGTCGACTTAATAAGAGGTCGGACTTTATCTGAGTAGCTAGCCACCCACTGGGCATAGTACGAGAAGAATCCCAGACACCTTCTTAAAGCTTTTACAGTGTGAGGTAAAGGTAATTCCTTAAGTGGGCGTAATCTTTCAGGGTCTGGTCCGATTACCCCATTCTCCACAACGCAACCAAGAATACACAAACGTGTAGTATTGAAGGTACACTTGTTTTCGTTGTAGGTCAGGTTTAACCTCTTTGCACTCTCTAGGAACTTCGCGAGATTTTGATCATGCTCCCGTTGGTCACGCCCACAGATGGTAACATTGTCCAGGTACGGGAATGTTGCTTCCAACGCGTATTCATCCACCATACGATCCATCTCCCGTTGGAAGACGGATACCCCATTCGTCACTCCAAAGGGCACCCGAAGGAATTGGCACAGGCGCCCATTAGCTTCGAAGGCCGTATAAGGTCGGTCTTCTATTTTGATGGGGAGTTGATGGTAGGCAGACTTTAAATCAATGGTGGAGAACACGCTGTACTGAGCTATCTGGTTCACCATCTCAGAAATATGAGGCAAAGGATAGGCGTCTAATTGGGTATACAAGTTTATAGTCTGGCTATAATCGACCACAAGCCTTTTCATCTCATTAGTTTTAACCACCACCACCTGGGCATGCCACGGGCTACCACTGTGTTCGATGATTCCCTCCCGTTGAAGCCTTTCCACTTCCTCTTTTATAAATGTTTTATCTTCTGAACTATACCGTCGACTCTTAGTCGCTATAGGTCTACAATTAGGAGCAAGGTTCGCAAACAAAGAAGGCGGACTTACGTTTAAAGTAGAAAGGCCGCAGACTGTGAGCGGAGGCTGAGATCCACCATACTTAAGGGTAACGCTCTCATGCTGACACTGGAAGTCCAAGCCTAATATTAAGTTCGCACACAACTGAGGTAATATGAGGAGTTTTAAATCCTTATACTCCGTATCCTTAATGGTCAATGTGACTTTACAATATCCAGTTACCTCCGAAGTAAGGGATTTGGACGCCATCACAATTTCACTTCGAGTAGGATACACCTTCAATGAACAGGAATTAACAAGGTTGGGGTGTATAAAACTTTCAGTACTGCCACAGTCTATCAAACACCCAGTAGGACGACCATTAATCTTGATGTCCATCATAGATTTTGACAAGGAACACGGTATGGTCTGGTCAACCGTAGCCGAGGCTAGAGTAAAACGATAGGCGGCAGCAGAGAAGACATCGGGTACAGGATTACCCTTATACACTTTACTAAAATGTCCCCATTTCTTACATTTAAAACAGGTAGCCTCTCTGGCTGGGCAACTTTGCCTGGGGTGTTTAGATTGGCCACAAAAATAACACTTAGACCCATGGGGCACAGCCGCAACAATAGGATTAAGTGGGGGCTCCATTGGTGTTATGGATGCCTCCATACTCGGAACACACGAGGCTGAGAGAGATGCATGGGCTGATGCATACACTTCTGAATTCTTCTGGGCTACATCTAACGATCGAGCAGCAGCGACAACCGTTTTTAAAACTAACGAGTCATTCTCGAGGAGTCTCTGTCTAATATAATTAGATCGGAGGCCAGATATGAAAGAATCGCGGATGGCTTCTTCCTGATACACTATGGCAGAGACAGCCTTGTAGTTGCAACCCTTAGCCAAAGCCTTAAGGTCCTGCAGGAAATCGTCCAGAGATTCCTCGGGTAATTGCCTGCGAGTAGACAGGAGATACCTGGCATATACGTCGTTAACCGACTTAAGGTACTGGGCTTTAAGAGCTGCGAGGGCCTCTTCATATGTAGTAATATCTTCAATTATAGAGTGAGTTTGATGACTTACCAAGTTGGTTAGAAGACCCAACTTGTTAACCGTCGGATCGGTCGATGATGCGATGAAGTGTTCAAAACATCGGAGCCAATGCGTAAATTTCTTCGACGCATCTGCCGAATGGGGATCGATATCCAGACGCTCTGGTTTCAAAAATCGATCCATCTTCCAAAAGTTGTTATTTAATAAAATTGATGTGCCAAATAACTGCCCGAATCCGTGAAGTTAAAGCTTAAGACTGAAGCCTTTTATTAAATAAGAATCATGGCAGAGTTAACAGAGTTCATCATCGACCGAGCCCTTGGTAGAACATACCAGAAGAGGGGCGGGGCCAGGGAGGAGCATTAGTGGTTCCCCCCGGTGGAACATTCCAGACATTACAAGCACAAGTACAAATATCAGAACACAGTTATTTCATCACACACATAGAAGAAACAACTCCTTTCAGAAGTTACTGTGGACTGAGTAAGGGATGGAAACCTGGCAGGAACGGGTCCTGCCCCAACTCCTGTTCCCTCCACTATAAGTTTGCTTGGGTCCTGCTCCATCATTCATTGGAATTTCTAGATTAATCCATTTAATCTTAACTTATGAGACCTACAAACAATTGTCATTACATAGGCACCACTACTTTAAGTACCACAATGTGACACACAGAAAATCTATAAAAGATAAAGCTTGGTGTCATTATTTAATAGGCAAATTTTCTTTTTACCTAAATTTGTAAAAATTTCCAGAAAAAGTAACTCGTACTCAAACCTTTAAAATGATATTTTTTCCTTGCTGGAGTTCTCCCCTTTCCTGCTCGGCTGAAGGTGTCAATTCCTTTCTGGGGTAAGTTTCCACAAGTGCCCTCCTGTAACTCACTCAAACAACTATTCTCCCTGAATGATCCTTGATGCTGAGTGTTGGCAGTCTATTCAACATGCAAGGTACCTGATGTCCACAAACAGACATTTCTAGCAGGTGTCACTGGAGAGCAAACAGGTGGGAAACCCTTGCTATCCACTGCCCCCCCCCCTCAAACACAGGGCTACTATGACCACTTGAGGCCCTAGCGCTGCCTCATCTGTGATCTGGGCGAATATGAAGAGATGAGGAGAGAAGTCAAAAAAACAATTAGGAAGGCAAAGAGGAACTATGAAATTAAATTATCAAGGAACATAAAATAAAATAGTAAAATATTTTACAGGCACATCAATAAAAAAGGAAGGAAGGATGGGATGGGAATAGGGCCATTAAGGGATAGGTAGGATAATACCACAGGTAACGATAGAGATATGGCAGAAATATTAAATCATTATTTTGCTTTAGTATTTACCAGGGAGATAGAACAAGTGGACATGACATTGGATGATGAGATTAGTAATGAGATAAGTAAATTTAAAATAAAAAGAGGGGCTATATTAAATAAACTAATCTAACTCAAAGAGGATAAAACTCCTTGTCCGGATGGATTGCATCCACACATTTTAAAAGAATCTAGGGACGAGATAGCAGAGGCATTACTACACATATTTCATAATTCGTTAGAAAAAGATGTAGTGCCAGAGGACTGGCGGATAGCTAACGTAATACCTAAATTTAAGAAGGGGGATAGAACATGTCCAGGGAATTATAGACCAGTCAGCTTAACATTGGTGGTAGGAAAAATAATGGAATCCCTACTAAAGGAGAAAATAGAAGAACATCTAGAAACAAAAAGTATAATAATGAATAGTCAGCATGGATTTCAAAAGGGAAAATCTTGCTTGACCAATCTTATTGAATTTTTTGAAGAGGTAACAGAGAGAGTAGACAATGGTAATTCAGTAGATGTAATTTATCTAGATTTTCAAAAGGCCTTCGATAAGGTACCCCATAATAGACTGATGAACAAGGTCAAAGAATGCGGAGTCAGGGGGCAAGTGGCAGAATGGATAGCTAGCTGGCTTCAAGACAGAAAGCAGAGAGTAGGGATAAAAGGTAACTATTCACAGTGGCAGAAGGTGGGTAGTGGCGTTCCACAAGGACCAGTGCCTGGTTAAATGCAGGCGTAAGAATTTCACAGGCATTCGCTGGGTAGAAGTTGGGCAAATAGTCCAACTCTCCACCAGCGGATGCCCTATTCCCGAGGATGTGGAGGATCTGTCAAGAAAATTCCTGACAGAATCTTGACAGATTAAAAACCTGTGAAATAAAGTAAGTTTATTTTTAGCCCATTTAAAACATGTAAATTTATTTTTCATAAAATTAAATTTTTGTTTTAAATATTTAATTAAATGCCATTTTAATTAATTTTAAATGTGATTTTTTAATTTTTTTATTTGAAGTGTTGAGGTATTTTTTGGGGTATTCCCATTCATACTTACAGGGTTTCTGTACATACGGAATCCTCATAAGCAGGAATGGGGATTTCCTTCTGTCATTCGTTGGGCCAGCCCACGTGATCCCAGGCGTGTTCGCAAACCGCCTGCACCCCAGGGATACGTGGGCCTCTACCCACGGGTACCTGGAGAGGCCCAGGAATGCGAATCTTTGCACCTCCCAGACCCCCAGGTGCGTGGGCATTTTATTTGCGGATCGGAGGCATTTCCCCGCGGGAAGCCTCCTACTGCAAATTCAGGGCCGATATCTATCATGAAGTTCTGTATTTCACTTTTTATAACAGACTTGATCTATTATGTTCCCAGAATTATGGAACTGCTCTTTTATCCAAACTAAAATTTCCAGAAAATGTTGAAGTAGAAGGTGGAATTCTTCATTTGACATAAAGGCAGTTTTGGGCCTCATTTTGCAGCTAACCATGAACAGATGATTGGTCTTTTTTGTCAATGTCTCTAAAGTAAGTTTGATTCATTTTGTTTTTTTATCTTTCATAATAGTTTATTGATGGAAGTTTCAGGTGCCCAAGCCTGTAGTGCCATTTTCTATAATCTCTTCAGTGTGGTCCTGCTAGTGCTATACCAATCACAATAGTTCTCAACAATCAAGAAAAATGAGAACATGGTATCAATTTATGAATCATTATGGCAATATGGTGTTATTATAATAAACTGAAATAGCTGTGTAATACTGTAAAGGATGGGAGAAATCAGCAGAGCAGAAATCCATAGAAAACAAATGATTTGAAAGGTGCAGAAAAAAATCATCACATCACTTATTACCACAAATAAAGCAAGCTTCTGTGCTAAGAAGTTAGAATACTTTCTAAGTGCTAATACATACATAGATACATAGAAGATAGGAGCAGGAGTAGGCCATTCGGCCCTTCGTGCCTGCTCCGCCATTCGATGAGATCATGGCTGATCCTTTAATTCAGTATCCCGTCCCCGCCTTCTCTCCGTAACCCTTAACCCCTTTTGCCCGTAGAAATATATCTAATTCCCTCTTAAATATATTTAATGAGCTGGCGTACACTGCCCTCTGTGGCAATGAGTTCCACAGGTTCACCACTCTCTGAGCGAAGAAATTCCCCCTCATCTCTGTCCTAAATGGTTTAGCCCTTATCCTTAAATTATGTCCTCTAGTTCTGTTCTCACCCGCCAAGGGAAACATTCCTTCTGCATCCAGTCTGTCCAGACCTGTCAGAATCTTATACACTTCCATGAGGTCCCCTCTCAATCTTCCAAACTCCAGCGTGTACATCCCTAAACTACATAGTCTCTCCTCATAGGTCATTCCCGCCATTCCTGGTATCAGCCTGGTGAATCGCCGCTGCACCCCCTCCATGGCAAGAACATCCTTCCTCAGATGAGGCGACCAAAACTGTACACAGTACTCGAGGTGTGGTCTCACCAGTGCCCTGCACAGCTGCAGCAAGGTATCCCTGTTCCTGTATTCCAACCCTTTTGCTATGAAGGCCAGCATACCGTTTGCCTTCCTGCACTTCTGCTTCTCATTGTCAGCACATAATTTAATTGTTATTACTGGGTCCAAGCTCTGGGTCATTCTTTTTATCAAAATATCTCTCTGCAGTTTTCCTTGTGGGTTATGAAAAGTTAAACACAATGAAAGTATGGGAAAGTTGCTGTTGTGTTGTTTTGCTGAATGGTAAGTTAATACTTTTTGGTGCAACTTAGCTATTTATATTTATGTTCCAAAATATTCAAAATTAGATTCCTTCAGGTTTCCCCAAGAACACTACTGTCTAGGAGCCCATTATAATAACACAGTATTACCATAACAATTCATAAATTGATGGCATGCTTCCATTCTTCTTGTCTCAATGGTAGCACTCGCTTCTAAGTCAGAAAGTCATGGGTTTATGTCCCACTCCAGAGTCTTGATCATATAATCTGGCACATAATCTAGGCTGACACTTCAGTGCAGTACTGTTGGAGGTACCAGCTTTTAGATGAGGTGTTAAACTTAGGTGGATATAAAAACAGAGGCCCCATTTGCCCTTTGAGACGGATTTAAAGATCCCACAACACTATTTGAAGAAGAGCAGGGAAGTTCTCCTGGTGTCATAATAACATGGGAATTAGGAGCAGGAGTAGGCCATATGGCCCCATTCTTATACAATGTACCGCTTCTGTCCATCCAATCCCGCTTTCCTATACAATGTACAGCTTCTGTCCATCCAATCACGCTTTCTTATACAACGTGCAGCTTCTGTCCATCCAATCCCGCTTTCTTATACGATGTACAGCTTCTGTCCATCCAATCCCCCTTTCCTATACAATGTACAGCTTCTGTCCATCCAATCACGCTTTCTTATACAATGTACCGCTTCTGTCCATTCAATCCCGCTTTCCTATACAATGTACAGCTTCTGTCCATCCAATCACGCTTTCTTATACAACGTGCAGCTTCTGTCCATCCAATCCCGCTTTCTTATACAATGTAAAGCTTCTGTCCATCCAATCCCGCTTTCTTATACGATGTACAGCTTCTGTCCATCCAATCCCCCTTTCTTATACAATGTAGAGCTTCTGTCCATTCAATCCAGATTTCTTATACAATGTACCGCTTCTGTCCATCCAATCCCGCTTTCCTATACAATGTACAGCTTCTGTCCATCCAATCCCGCCATTCAATAAGATCATGGTTGATCTTTGACCTCAATTCCACTTTCCCGCCCGATTCCCATATCCCTTGGTTCCCCTAGATTCCAAAAATCTATTTATCTCAGCCTCGAATGTACTCAATGATTCAGCATCCACAGCCCTTTAGAGAATTCCAAAGATTCACAACCCTCTGAGTGAAGAAATTCCTCCTCATCTTGGTCTTAAATGGCCGACCCCTTATCCTGAGACTACGCCCCCTAGTTCTAGACTCTCCAGCCAGGGGAAACAAGCTCTCAGTAGCTACCCCTGTCAATCCCCCTCAGAATCTTATATGCTTCAATGAGATCACCTCTCATTCTTCTAAATTCCAAAGAGTATAGGTCCAATCTACTCAATCTCTCCTCATATGACAACCCTCTTACCCCAGGAATCAAACTATTGAATCTAGTTATATGCAGAGGTTGGGTGAGGACAGGATCGTGTTTGGTTCTGATTGGCCTTTCCTCTCCCACCCCTGCAATGGTCGAGCAGCCTGCTGATACTCACTGCCTACGCTCACACTTGACGAATGGCCACCTCGGTGAAATACCGGAGAGCCCCTTCAGGAGAAGAGGGGAGAAAATGGGCAGAACAAGGAAATGAAGAAGTACTACACCCTCTAACCATTCCTTCCCCCCCCCCCCAGGTATTAACGTTATATACATACCAGCAAGGATAACATTGTGCTTGAGGAGTTCGCCAGGTCCGCGATTATTTCAGTGTGGCAGTTGGCTCCAATTCGAAGGGAACGGCTGTGAATCTTCTCTGGGAGCACCATCAGAATTTCCATTAGGAAGGAAAGGGATGAAGGGTCATTGCCATACCTGTGTAACAAGAACAAGGAAGTTCTCCTGTTGTCCTGGCCAACATCAATCCCTCAACCATAACTACTAACACAGATTATCTGGTCATTCATCGCATTGCTGTTTGTGGGATCTTGCTGTGTGCAGATTGGCTGCCATGTTTCCTTACGTTACAACAGTGACAACATTTTAAAAACTATCGCATTGGCTGTGAAGTGCTTTGGGTATTTGTGAAAGGCACTACATAAATATAGGTTCTCTCTATTTCTTTTGTTGATGTAAAGCCCAATTCTGTTTTAGAATGCATCAAGATATCCCTAACACTGCACAGTGAATCACTTCTAAACTGAGAGTCGCATCCACCAAGGAAGGACTGAACTGATTTACTGCCTTCACTCCAATGAATAGCTTCTCAATGGCCATGTTGAAAACCAGAAGAGTCAGATCCATTACCAAGATATCTATTAAGCTAAATCTGCTTTACTGCCAACTTGAACTCTTATGGAGATTCCACTTGATCTCCAGTTTCCCAACACAACTTTACAGTCACGTGATGCTAAGATGGGTTACCATTATGATTTGGCTGAATTCACATATTATGGAAGATAATCCAATGAGAGAAAAACATGTTTACCCCTTGGATACAATGGAACTTTCTCCAAACTTGGAGAAATTGGGTTATTGCCCAGAATAAGCACAAAATCAGCGATGGGCTGAAAACTCACGCCTGAAGACAGAGGCCCGAGTCTCATTCCAAGTTGGGCCTCATCTCCATATTAATGGGGAGCTGCAGGTGCCAAATGGGCAACCTGATGCAACTCGGTGATCTGGGCCTTCTCAAAATCAGCTGGCCCTGATGCCGAGCCAGTCTGTAGGTAAGTCCTGGAAGAAGAGCGAGGATGGGCCGGCAGTGGTCTGCAGTATTGCTGTAAAGCACTCCTGCTCCTCCTGGATCCACATTAAGGAAAGTGAAAACCAAAAAATGTGCCCGTTCTTCAGTGGCTACAGTTCCTTTAAGGACCGTTGGTTAAGCTGCCCAGTTTTTGTCCAATTTGGCATCAGGGTCCTGAAACAGGTGCAAGATTCCTGATTACCATATTCAAGGAGCCTAACTCCTGTTTTAGGCAGACACCTCAGACACTTGGAAGTCACCGTCTGCCAATTTGGCAGCTGGTGCACTTCTGAGAGGGCGATCGAGCGCGGAAGATTGAGCCTGGAAATTGGTCCCACCAAAGTAGGCTCAATGGGGATCAATTTATCCCCGATATGTTTAATAGATGATTTACATTCCAAGTTCAAATCATTAAATGCAATCTGCATTTTAATCATGATCAGGCTAAAGCTTTATTAATCAATGCGTATCAGAAAATAGCTTTTCCCAATGCATTTTAATAGCCTCTGGAGAATTGAAGACCTTTGTTTATCTGTAAGCAGCAGCAGCTTCAAGAGAAAAAATTGTTAATGATTTTGTATATTTCTCATTATAAAATCATCTTCAATATAATAGTTTTCTTCATGAGTTTTCTGAATTGGAGCTTCCCGCCCAACTGTTGGAATCAGAAGTTAATTTTGTGTTAAGAAGTTCATTGCACTGAATCCAGTTACACTTCTTCATTTATTAATTTCTGGTATGGCTTCTTGGATTCCTAGAATATATAGTTATCTCAGTGAAGTCTTTTATCTAAGAATATCTAGGTAACAGTGGAGCCATACTTTGTGGAGTGAAGCTGACATGTTCCTCGAAACATACATACAATGCAGAATAAGGCCATTCAGCCCATCGTGCCTGTGTCTGTTAATGTAATCAGTTTTAAGAAAAGATTGCAGGCCACCCTCTCTGGTTCAAAGTTTATTCAATGCATTGTTACGCCATACTATTACATTTTTTTTTTAAGGGAATCATGCTTTCCCTCAACGATTTAACTACAATTCCGGTAAATGAACCTCTTTACTGGACCATAACTACAGCTATAAACTGTTAAGTTGATACTGGGTGTAGGAACGCCATTGTATTCCTTGCTTTAGGTATCATTACACATCTAGTGATCTCATGTCTCATGATCAAATTAAACAATAAATGAATGTGAACAGCAACAAAGACACAATGTAACTTTACAGTAGTTACAGGATTAACTATTCCTCCTTAGAAGATAGAAAATAACAAAGTCATGTCTCCTGTGAGAAACTTTAATGTGAATTGGATCTTGCGCAACCTTACATGACAATTTGCTAACTGCCTTCCCCAGTGCAGTTATTTAAAGTGCCAATAAGCACTGAATAGCACTGTACTTGAGTTTTGGCTGATAGTAATGAATTGTACAAAATAAAAGCACTAAACATTTTTTTAGCACTAACAGAGTAGCACAGCAGGTAGGAGAAAGTGAGCAGTTGTTTAATCAGTTGTTTAAAAATGCTGGTAAGTGTAGTACACATTGGAGGATTGTGAGATTTACACCATACATCAGGGATCACTATCATGTCCGTGTATAATTGAGACACGGACTGCAGGAGTTGATTATAACAAGTCTTTACTGAATGGAGACAACCTGGAAACTGAAACTACAGAAGCCTGCTAGGGCCTTTTATACAGGGGTGGTCACTGCCGGTACTGCAGTCTGAGACCAGTTATTCACTTAAAGGTACATACACAACAATTCCTCCCCTTTTAGATAAACAGTACATAACATTCATTTAACAACTAAATAATAACTAATTACAATTACAATTACGGTTGCTAGATACATTGGTTGAAGTTAAGCAATTATAAGTTCAGTCTTTGAGGAGGCTTCCTGATTCTGTCTGGATAACGCCTCTTTGGGATATCAGGTTCTTCTGGCAAGGTTGAGTTGGGATCAATGTCGTTGTTTGGTTCGTCTGCTTCCAATATCACCGATTCTGCGGTAGATGCAAGTGGTACTTCGGTTTCATCGCCAGGTGTATCAGATCGTGGTGTGGAGTTGACGTTTTCCAGTGACTCTAGAATCTGGTCAGCATGGCGTCTTACAATGCTCTCTCCAATGTTCACAGTATACATTAGAGGTCCTTGCCGTGTACAGATCGTTCCTGGCTGCCATTTCTCTGTGCGGTAGTCCCGGGCCAAAACTGATTGACCTATCTTAAAACTCCTGGTCGGCCTTTTATTCATATTCTGAATCTGCCTGTTCTCCACATCTCTTCTGACGTTTGGCTTAACCAAATCCAAGCGGCATCGTAGTCTTCGATTGAAGAACATCATGGCTGGAGTTTGGTTGGTAACCGCATGTGTCGCATTCCGGTAGGCAAACAAGAAGTTATCCACCTTATGTTGTAGGGGTATATCTTCATTACACATTGCCTTGATAGCCTTCTTGAATGTTTGAACAAACCTCTCGGCCAATCAATTAGTGGCTGGATGATATGGGGCGGATGTGTAATGCTTAACACCATTGTTGTTTAAGAACCTCCGGAACTCTTCAGACACAAACTGTGGTCCATTGTCAGAGCAAATCTGTTCAGGCAGCCCATTCCTGGCGAATATGGTTCGTAAGACTGTGATAGTTTTTTCTGTGGTGGTTGAGGACATTTTTATTACCTCTGGCCACTTTGAATGTGCATCCACTGCAATTAAAAACATCGAGTCCATAAAGGGACCAGCAAAATCAATGTGCACCCTTTGCCATGGAGATGAGGGCCACTCCCATGGATGTAGAGGGGCTTGTGGTGGGGCGTTTTGGACCTTCTGGCATCCTGTACAGCTCTTGGTCATCTCTTCGATTTCTCTATCGATTCCCGGCCACCACACAAACGCTCTGGCTAAGTTCTTCATTTTTACCCCTCCCAGATAACCCTCATGAAGCTCATTGAGCACTCTATCCTTCAATTTGGGTGGAATTACTACTCTGGATCCACACATCAAGGTTCCTCTGCACACTGACAGCTGTTCTCTTCTCGGCGAGAATGCTGGCAGCAGTGGTTCACCATGTGCTGGCCATCCCTTCACCGTTAAATCATAGACCCAGGAGAGTGTCGGGTCATTTCGTGTTTCCTTTTCTATGTTTGCATTCGTCACAGGGAGACATTCAACTATAGTCGAGTGGAATAACTCCACTGGATCCACTGCCAGTTCTTCTTCCACCGTCGGCAATGGTAGGCGCGACAATCCATCAGCATTCCCATGCTGTTTAGTTCCTTTGTACTCGATGTCATATTGGTGTGCCCCAAGGAAAAGGGACCACCTCTGTAGCCGTTGTGCCGTCATTATCGGTACGCCCTTCTGAGGGTTGAAAATGGAGACGAGAGGTTGATGATCAGTTAGTAGAGTAAATTTCTGACCGTGCAGGTAGTGATTGAAATTCTTCAGCCCCACACCAGGCTGAGGGCTTCTCTGTCAATCTGGGCGTAGTTACGCTCGGCTGAAGTTAACGAGCGTGACGCAAAAGCTATCGGCCTCTCTGAACCATCAAGGAATATATGTGACAGTACCGCCCCAATGCCGTAGGGAGACGCATCACACGCCAGTCTTATCGGTAGTGATGGGTTGTAGTGAGCCAATACTTCTCTTGAAGTGATTAGGTCCTTACTCTTCTGAAAGGCCCGCTTACATTCATCACTCCATTTCCATGCTACTCCCGTTCATAGTAGGGCGTTCAGTGGATGCAGAATTGTGGACAAATTCGGCAAAAACTTATGGTTGTAATTCACCAATCCGAGGAATTACCTCAGTTGCGACACATTTTCAGGCGCTGGAGCCTTAACTACCGCTTCAATTTTGTCAGGGGACTTATGCAACCCCTCTTCATCAATCACGTGGCCACAATACGATATCTGTTTCTTAAAAAACTCGCACTTGGGGCGATTGGCTCATAGCCCATGTTCACGTAGTCTAGTGAACACCTGCTCTAGGTTGGCAAGGTGTTCACTGTCATCTTCACCTGTCACTAGGATCACAGAAATCACAGAAACCCCACAGTGCAGATAGAGGCCATTTCAGCCCATCGAGCCTGCACCGACACACATCCCACCCGATCCCCGTAATCCCTACACCAACACATATCCCACCCTATCCCCGTAACCCCACGTATTTAATCCCCCTAACACTAAGGGTCAATTTATCATAGCCAATCATCCTAACCCGCACATGGATGTCGTCCAAGTAACACAGAGTCCCCGGAATCCCTTGCAGGACTTGTTCCATCGCTTTTTGCCATATCGCCGGAGCTGATGCTACTCCGAATACCAGTCGATTATACTGGTAAAGACCTTTGTGAGTGTTTATCGTGAGATACTGCCTAGAGGATTCTTCAACCTCCATCTGCAAATATGCTTGTGCTAGGTCAATTTTTGTAAAACGCTTCCCTCCAGATAGTGAGGCGAAGATATCTTCTATCCTTGGAAGAGGATATTGTACTGTGTGAAGGACTGGGTTCACCGTCACCTTGAAGTCCCCACAGATGCGAACCTTCCTTGGCTCCTCAGACTTATTGTTTAACGTTTTCTTCATGACAGGGATGATGGGTGTCGCCCACTCGCTCCAGTCTATTTTAGATAACATGCCTGCATTCTCCAGATTCTCCAGCTCTGCCTCGATGGCTGGGCAAATTGCAAATGGTACTGGTCTTGCTTTGAAAAACTTGGGAATTGCATTCTCCTCTATTTTTATCGAGGCGGTTACGCCTTTAAGAGTGCCCAGTTCTTGTTGATATACCTCTTTGGCATCAGCTAAGATTGTTGACAATCGTCCAGGAGTGACGTCGTCATCCTTTTTACCAGTCACCGTCAGTGCCTGAATGGAGTGCCAGTCTAAACTTATCTTTCTGATCCATTCACGTCCCAATAACGGTGGTCCACCATCTTGCAGAATGTAGAGATACAATTTCCGTATTTTCCTGCCGTTGTATTCGACAGGCACCCTTATTTTTCCTCTGGGGTATACTTTTTGCCCCATATATGTCCTCAAGACAATGGATGTCTCTCTCAAGGGTATGTGTGAGAATAGCCGCTCGTAGTCTCGTCGATTCATGAAGGTTAGAGCTGATCCTGTATCCAATTCCATTTTGACTTGGGACCCTGCTATCGTGAGGGTGACCCAAATGGTTCGGTGATCCTCTTTTGCGATTACGTTGTGAAGTTTGTGACAGCTTAGACTCTTGTTCCCGGATTCACTATCGCTCATCTGGTCTTCGGAACTACTGTCCGTCACCTTTTGTACTTTCCTGTACGGTTCCTTAGTAGCCTTTTTGTTGTCGTTGGTCTTCTTCCCAGACCTGCAAACTCGTGCAATGTGTCCCATCTTTCCACATTGCCTGCATATTTTGTCCTTGGACCAGCAGTCCTTCTGGTCATGGTTTGTTCTGCCGCAGCAATAACATTTTGCAAATTCCCGTGTCATTTCGTGGGTGCCGCATTCCTGTGGCTTTTGTTGTATTTCCGCAGCTCCCCTTGCTGCTGCTTCGTATGATACTGCCACGCTGAAAGCCTTATCTAGCGTCAGCTCTTTCTCTGAGAGTAACCTCTTCTGGGTTCCTTCACTCAGGAGTCCACAGACAAATTTGTCCCGTAAGGTATCTGCCAGTCCTGCTCCGAACTGGCAGTGCTTTGATGGCTTGCATAGTTCCGTAAGGTAATCAGCATTGCTCTCATTTTTATGCTGATTTCTCCTGTGGAATTTAAATCTTTCTGCTATCAGCAGCGGTGTAGGATTTAGGTGTTCCTGTAGGATAGCAACAATTTCGTTAAAACTCTTCGCCTTCGGTTTGGCTGGAGTAATCAGGTCCCACAATAGGCCGTACGTTCTTGCGCCCACTAAATTTAGCAATACTGATGCCTTTTTCTCATCGGCTATTTCGTTTGCCTCGCAATATACCACGATTCTTTCCACATACATGGTCCAGTCTTCTATTGCATTATCGAAGGCAGTGATATCGCCAGTCTTTGGCATCTTGAAAATCTAAGATGGCGCCTCCTGCGCTTTGTCTTCGTCCCCGATGGATCAAAATGGCGCCTCCCACGCTTTTCCTTCTTCCCCGCCGAGTTAAGATGGCGCCTCCCGCGCTTTCCCGCCGCTGCCACTGCTCTCCGCGGTATTTTTCTTTTTCTATCGCGCTTCAATATTTGCTCCGTTAATTGAAGAACCATTCCCGTCGTGGAGCGGACCCTCTGGGACACTTCCCTCCCTCTTCTTAGGTCCGAATGCTGCCCGGCTTCGAAGCACCGGCCGTGCCCTGTGTGCTCCACCCTTTCTCTCTCTCTTTGCTTCCCGACTCGCTGCCCGGCCCCATTGCAGAGCCACCCGATCGAGCTCTAGCCCGCCGCAGCCCAGGAAGAATCAGTGCACTACCTGCCACCAGCCCGATTAGCTGGGAAACCACAGACTGGAGAACCAAGCCTGGCTCTCGACAGTCTCTCCTGTACTTTTCAACGCCCATTTCTCGAGTTTCTTCGGATTTTTTTTTTCTTTCTTCTGTCTTCGACCTTCAATAACGCCGTCTGAGGTGCTGCCGAGTTGCAGGTAAGTTCGTTTCTTACTCGTCGCCAATATTATGTCCGTGTATAATTGAGACACGGACTGCAGGATTTGATTATAACAAGTCTTTACTGAATGGAGACAACCTGGAAACTGAAACTACAGAAGCCTGCTAGGGCCTTTTATACAGGGGTGGTCACTGCCGGTACTGCAGTCTGAGACCAGTTATTCCCTTAAAGGTACATACACAACAATCACTACCTTCTGATGCACTGATTAGTGGGTTTTAGTGAGCTACTGCCTAAACTACAACTATATCCCACTGTATACCTAAACACACATACAATGAAAACCTGTATAATTGATCAATGACCTTCCATTATGAATATAACAGCTTCCGCGAGATGTAGAGCAAAGTTCTATTTATGAACAGCAAATTCAGTAGGTCACAATTTCTGTAATGGTGTATCAAATGAATAATAAGAGAATATTACAACTAGGAGAGAAACAGAGCTGTTATAATCTTTCCTTTTTAATCTATTAAGCGGTGAAGCCAATTCAAAATGTAATGACCAAACCTAAATTTGTGACGATAGACTAGGAAGGTCCTAAATTTGATCCCTTGTCTGTGCTGAGTTAACTGATCTCAGGCAAGGAAGTAGTGAGGGTACTACAGGCATCCAGGCTAGCGAGGTCAGAAGGAAAGAATTAGCTATGGTTTCCTCTCCGAACCATAATCCAGCGACTCCTGCTGGGAGTGTACATGTGTGAGTGCCAGATAAGGACCGGATCGAGCTTAGTTCTGATGCCCCCTGCAGTGGAATAATCTGCTGGTACATACTGTTGAGGCTCTTATATAGAGTATCAGAGCACGATAGGTGCTGAGGGAGTGTACCCAGCAAGGAGTCCATAGGCGTAACATTGAACTTCAGCGGGAGCAGAAAACTGGCAGTAGCAGATCGGTCACCTTTTATGTGCCCCACATGATTGTTCCTGAAGGAAAATTGGACAGGGCTACCGCCAGGTTTTGTATCCCCATCACAGCTGAAATTTACTCTCAATGTCTTAAGCAGAGGAAGGGAGGTGAGGAAATTGATGAAAACTATATTTTTTTAAATTACAGAGTAAGAACTGCATGATCATTGAAATCTCTCAATTGCTGCCTTGGTTCATGGTGTGATAGTTTTTTCTGATACCCTGAGTAGGTCAAGATTAAGGACATATTTTGATATTGCAGAATTTTTTGTACATGTGTTGTAGTTAGCAACACTGATCATATGATCAACATCTTTTTTTTAATTCATTGATGGGATGTGGGCGTCGCTGGCTAGGCCTGCATTTAGTGCCCATCCCTAATTGCCCTTGAGAAGATGGTGGTGAGCCGCCTTCTTGAACTGCTGCAGTCTATATGGTGTAAGTACACCCACAATGCTGTTAAGAAGGGAGTTCCAGGATTTTGGTCCAGCGACAGTGAAGGAACGGCGATACAGGTCCAAGTCAGGATGGTGTGTGGCTTGGAGGGGAACTTGTAGGTGGTGATGTTCCATGCGTCTGCTGCCCTTGTCCTTCTAAGTGGTAGAGGTCGCGGGTTTGGAAGGTGCTGTTGAAGGAGCTTTGGCGAGTTGCTGCAAATCATCTTGTAGATGGTACACACTGCAGCCACAGTGCGCCGGTGGTGGAGGGAGTGCCAATCAAGCGGGCTGCTTTATCCTGAATGGTGTCGAGCTTCTTGAGTGTTGTTGGAGCTGCACTCATCCAGGCAAGTGGAGAGTATTCCATCACACTCCTGACTTGTGCCTTGTAGATGGTGGAAAGGCTTTGGGGAGTCAGGAGGTGAGACACTTGCCGCAGAATTCCCAGCCTCTGGCCTGCTCTTGTAGCCACAGTATTTATATGACTGGTCCAGTTCAGTTTCTGATCAATGGTAACCACCAGGATGTTGATAGTAGGGGATTCAACGATGCTAATGCCATTGAATATCAAGGGGAGATGGTTAGAGTCTCGCTTGTTGGAGATGGTCATTGCCTGGCACTTGTGTGGTGCGAATGTTACTTGCCACTTGTCAGCCCAAGTCTGAATGTTGTCCAGGTCTTGCTGCATATGGACACGGACTGCGTCAGTATCTGACGAGTCTCGAATGGTGCTAAACAGTGTGCGATCATCAGCAAACATCCCCACTTCTGACCTTATGATGGATGTAAGGTCATTGATGAAACAGCTGAAGATGGTTGGGCCTAGGACACTGCCCTGAGGAACTCCTGCAATGATGTCATGTGATTGAGATGAATGACCTCCAACAACCACAGCCAACTTCCTTTGTGCTAGGTATGATTCCAACCAATGGAGAGTTTTCCCCTTGATTCCCATTGACTTTAGTTTTGCTAGGGCTCCTTGATGCCACACTCGATCAAATGCTGCCTTGATGTCAAGGGCAGTCACTCTCACCTCACCTCTTGTGTTCAACTCTTTTGTCCATGTTTGGACCAGGCTGTAATGAGGTCAGGAGCTGAGTGGCCCTGGCGGAACCCAAACTGGGCGTCAGTTAGCAGGTTATTGCTGAGTAAGTGCCGCTTGATAGCACTGTCGATGACACCTTCCATCACTTTGCTGATGATTGAGAGTAGACTGATGGGACGGTAATTGGCCGGGTCGGATTTGTCCTGCTTTTTGTAGACAGGACATACTTGGGCAATTTTCCACATTGCAGGGTAGATGCCAGTGTTGTAGCTGTACTGGAACAGCTTGGCTAGGGGCGCAGCCAGTTCTGGAGCACAAGTCTTCAGTACTATTGCCGGAATGTTGTCAGGGCCCATAGCCTTTGCAGTATCCAGTGTCTTCAGCCATTTCTTGACATCACGTGGGGTGAATTGAATGGGCTGAAGACTGGCATCTGTAATGCTGGGGACGTCAGGAGGAGGCCGAGATGGATCATCCACTCGGCACTTCTGGCTGAAGATAGTTGCAAATGCTTCAGCCTTGTCTTTTGCACTCACGTGCTGGGCTCCACCATCATTGAGGATGGGGATATTTTTGGAGCCTCCTCCTCCTGTTAACTGTTGAATTGTCCACCACGACTCACGACTGGATGTGGCAGGACTGCAGAGCTTTGATTTGATCCGATGGTTGTGAGATCGCTTAGCTCTGTCTATTGCATGTTGCTTCTTGATTTTGCTCAGCACAAAATCTTATTTCATTTTCAATGATATATAAAAAACCTTTTGCAGTGTCTAAATAATAATGTATAATTATACAGTAAATGCTTACCTATGCATTGCACTAAGCTGATGAATTCTGAGGGTTCCACTAACAAGCAATGCAAGCTGATTCATCCTGTCATGTAAATTCATATTTATTATTGTATTTCTCATGAGCAGTATATTTACTGCTTCATATGTTAAACATAGCAATGCTAAAATCCTTTGCCAATACAATAGATTTGTTTTTTAGTTGTAGTGGAAGATGATGTCTTATTTTATTAAACATTATATACATATGTGAATAAAAAATTGCATCTCTGAATAATGAAGATGCTCTTTGACTTTTGTAAAGATAGGTAATCAGTTTCGAATTCTGGAGAAAAGTCTATTTTCCAATTAGAGAAGTCAGTGTTCAAATTGAGACAAGTATCATGTTTCATTAAAACAGCATTAGCCTAATAGCAAAATGTTTGGTAAAGATAGAAATTACATTTTCTGAACTATAGTGAAAAGTATATTTTGTAATTACCCTAATCTGCATGAATATAATTAAATCTAAATTAGCCTAATTAACACTTCATATACCATCTGAAATTTACAATGTGGATAGCTTTAAGAGAGTTGTTTCGTAACCCAGCATAAGCCAGGAAGCATTAAGAACTTGAACAGTAAAAATACATGCAGCATGAAGCCCAGAGACTAATGCTGAGGAATAATTTGTCTTTATTTTTGTATTTGCATATCTTTTCCAAGATATTAATGCTGACATTGGTCACTAGCTGCTCTGTAAGAACATTATAATTGCAACCATCCTTGGTTTTGACAATGTTCAGTCATTTCTGCTCTGTATCAGTCCTGGAGGTAAGTGTAACTGTGTAGTTAGGAGGAGGTAGTAGAGAAATTGGATAGGATAAAAATAGATAAAGAGGAGGTACTAAAAAGGTTGGCAGCGCTCAAAGTAGAAAAGTCACCTAGTCCAGATGGGATGCATCTTAAGTTGCTAGGTTGCTGAGAGAAGCAAAGGTGGAAATTGCGGAGGCTCTGGCCACAATCTTCCAAACTTCCTTAGATAATAGAGTGGTGCCAGAGGATTGCAAATGTTACACACCTGTTCAAAAAAAGTAAATGGATAAACTCAGCAATTACAGGTCAGTCAGTCTAGCATTGGTGGTGGTAAAACTTTTGGAGACGTTAATCCGGAACAATTAATTGGCACTTGGATAAATATGGGTTAATAAATGAAAGTCAGCATGTATTTGTTAAAGGCAAATCATATTTGACTAACTTGATTGAGTTCTTTGATGACATCACAGAAGACCTCTCCTGGTCCCTCAACACCTCCTCTCTGGTGAAGAAGGCCCAGCAGCGCCTATATTTCTTGAGGAGGCTGAAGGGATGTAATCTGTCACCCCCGATCCTCTCTAACTTCTACCGCTGCACTATAGAGAGCATCCTGACAAACTGTATCACGGTATGGTACGGCAGCTGTAGCTCCCATGACCGGAAAGCCCTGCAGCGGGTAGTCAAAACTGCCCAACGCATTACCGGCACCCGGCTACCGACCATAGAACATATATATCAGAAACGCTGCCTACGGAGGGCACGGTCCATCATCAAAGACCCTACCCACCCCAGCCACAGTCTGTTCGCCCTCCTACCATCTGGAAGACGCTACAGATGCATTCGCACCCGTATGACCAGATTTAGGAACAGCTTCTTTCCCAGGGCTGTCATCCTACTGAACTCCACAAATAAACACTAAAGCCTGCACATCTGCCGATGCACTTTATTATGGTCATATTTATGCTAATATATATGTACAAATGTATGTTGAAATGTTTAAGTGTCCTAATCCAAATTGTACACTCTCGGGAGCCGCAAGCCTACATTTCGTTGTACTGCACTTGTGCACTAACAATGACAATAAAAGTTGATTTGATTTGAAGTAGGGGAGAGGGTTCTTCGATGAAGTTAAGGAAAAGGTTTTTGAGGGTAGAGCGGTTGATGTCGTGTACATAGACTTGCAAAAGGTGTTTGATAAAGTACCACATAATAGACTAGTTAGCAACATTGAAGCCCATGGGATTAAAGGGGCTGTGTGGATACGAAATTGCTTAAGGGACAGAAAATAGGGAGTAGTGGTGAACAGTTGTTTTTTTAGACTGGAGGGAAGTGTGCATTGGTGTTCCCGAGGGATTGTTATTAGGACTACTGCTCTTTTTGATATACATTAATGAACTGGACTTGAGTATGCAGGGCATAATTTCAAGTTTGCAGATGACATGAAACTTGGAAATGTAGTGAACAGTGAGGAGGATAGTAACAGGCTTCAGGAAGACATAGACAGACTGGTGAAATAGGCAGACACATGGCACATGAAATTTAATGCAGAGAAGTGTGAAGCGATTAATTTTGGTAGGAAGAATGAGGAGAGGCAATGTAAACTAAATGGTACAATTTAAAAATGGGGCGCAGGAAAAGAGAGACCTGGGGGTGTATGTGCACAAGTTTTTGAAGGTGGCAGAACAAGTTAAGAGGGCTGTTAAAAAGGCATATGGGATCGTTGGTTTTATAAATGGAGGCATAGGGCTGGATTTTGTCAATGGGGATGTGATGGAGGCGGGACTCCCACTTTTTGGGTTGTAGTCCCGCCTCCATCGACTTGTGGCCAACCCACGCTTTTTTCCCTTGATTGACCTTGTTAAGCCCGCCCAGCGGGCTCAGCAGGCCAATTAAGGGACACCTGGTTACTGGTGACATCAGTGATTGACAGTTCATCTGCCAAGAGCTTTTGACAGATGAAAAATCAGCGTTTGACAGCTCTGTGAAGCTGTCAAACACTGACAATCTGTCTTCTAACTTGAGTCCTTCTACTCAGACTCAGTTAGAGATCTCTCCAGACCAGAAAGCAGAATGCTACAGATTTTGACATTTCAGCGGCCATTCTGCTTTCTGTGCTGATGAACTGAGGGACTCCTGAGAACTGAAGGAAGGAAGCCTTCAGGAGAAAGTAAAGATAAGTAAAACTTATTAAAACACTTTACACTTACCTCACACACTTACCTCTGCACACATGCACCCATCACTCACCTGCACAATGGACATCTCGACCCCTCCAGCCCCTGCAGACCGACGGTCCGCCTCGCTAACTTGGCGTGGTTTGGAGCTGTCGGACAGCCCACACTTCAGGGCTAAAAATAGGGATTAGGCTAAAAACTGCCTGTTAACTACCTGTTAACAGGCAGTTAATTGGCACTAATCCCCTTCCCGCCTCGGGGAGGCTGCTCCCAGCACAGGTCGGATACCTGCCTCCTGGGACATTGGCATGGAGGCGGGTTGGGGGCGGGATGGGTTCCTGCCCCCCGATTCTGCAATTTTCCCACCGTTCCCACCTCCAAACCCGCCTCCACGGGGCTTGGAAATTCGAGCCCAAAGAGTAGAAAAGCAAGGACATTATAGTAAACCCTTAAAAAGCACCACATTTTAAGATGGATGTCAAGGCTTTAGAGAGGGTGCAGAGGAGATTTACTATAATGATAAGGAGAAACTGTTTCCAGTGGCAGAAGGGTCAGTAACCAGAGGACACAGATTTAAGGTAATTGGCAAAAGAACCAGAGGCAACATGAGGAAAACATTTTTTTATGCAGCAAGTTGTTATGATCTGGAATGCATTGCCTGAAAGGGTGGTGGAAACAGAGTCAATAATAACTTTCAAAAGGGAATTGGTTAAATACTTGAAAAGGAAATATTTGCAGGGCTTTGGAGAAAGAGCTAGAGATTTGGACTAATTGGATAGTTCTTTCAAAGAGCCAGCACAGGGATGATGGGCTGAATGGTCTCCTTCTGTGCTGTCTCATTCTATAATTCTATGTGTGTCAGAATTAAGTTTGTAAGCTGGTTCTTCTATTTCTGAATTATCTTCAGTTAAACTAATATCTCCACCTCTTCCTGGTCCATTTGATTATTTAATATGGTAAAAGAAAGGTGATAGTTAAAGTGACTAATTGAATAACTCTATCAAAGCACAGGAGTTCTTCTCTTCTTAGGCAGTCCCTCAGAACCAAGGATGACTTGCTTCCATATTAAAAATGAGTTCGCAGGTGACTGATGAGTGCACTGCGTAACCTACAGTCTCTGTCACAGGTACGTCAGACCATGGTTGAAGAGGCGGGTGGGTGGGGTGCTTCGGTTGACATGCGCTCCTTGCGCTGCCTGCGCTTGGCTTCTGCTTGCTCCCAGCGAAGAGACTTGAGGTGTTCGGCGCCTTCCCGGATGCTTCTCCTCCACTTTGTGCAGTCTTGGGCCAGGGATTCTCAGGTGTCACTGGGGATGTTGCACTTTTTCAAGGAGGCTTTGAGGGTGTCCTTGAAGCGTTTCCTCTGCCCACCTGGGGCTCTCTTGCTGTGTTGGAGCTCCGAGTAGATCGCTTGTTTTGGGCATGCGGATGATGTGACCAGTCCATCGGAGCTGATCGAGCGTGGTCAAAGCTTCGATGCTGGGGGTATTGGCCTGAGCGAGAACACTGACATTGGTGTGCCTATCCTGCCAATGGATCTTGCGTAGGCAACGTTGATGGTACCTCTCCAGTGCTTTGAGCTGCCTGCTGTACATGGTCCATGTCTCTGAAGCATACAGGAGGGCGGGAATCACTACTGCTCTGTAGACCATGAGCTTAGTGCCGGGTTTGAGGTCCTGGTCTTCAAATACTTTCTTCCTCAGGTGACCGAAGGCTGCACTGGCACACTGAAGGCGGTGTTGGACTTCATCATCGACGTCTGCCCTTGTTGACAGTAGGCTCCCGAGGTATGGAAAGTGGTCCACGTTGTCCAAGGCTTTGTCGTGGATTTTGATAATCGGGAGGCAGCACTGTGTGGCGGGGCTGGTTGGTAGAGGACCTTTGTCTTACGGATATTTAGTGTAAGGCCCATGCTCTCACGCTTCGGTGAAGGTGTTGACGATGGTTTGGAGTTCGACCTCAGAGTGAGCGCAAACGCAAGTGTCGTCTGCATACTGCAATTCAACAACAGAGGATGGGATAACCTTGAATCTGGACTGGAGATGACGGAGATTGAACAGTTTCCTGTTTGTTCTGTAAATTAGCTCCACTCCAGCGGGGAGCTTACTGAGGGTGAGATGGAGCATTGCATTTCCTGTGACCTTGGAACACCTGTGGTGCAGGTCTACCCCTCCAACTGGGCCTAGTACTGGAAACCAGAGCATGTACCAAGAGTGCAGCTGCAGTTCTCAGAAGTCTGCACCTGTGTTTCTGGCTGGCAGCCTCTGAGCCTTAAACTGGCTGCTAATGGAGAAAGACTGCTAGAAGGCCTCAAGGCCTGAAGATCCAATGGGTAAGTTTCTCATCTATCCCCTTGGATACAATTTCAGCTTCCACATGTATGCTGACGAGACCCAGCTCTAACACACCATCACATCTCTCGACCCCTCCATTGTCTCTAAATTGTGAGACTGCTTGTCCGACATCCAGTACTGGATGAGCAGAAATTTCCTTCAACGAAATATTGGGAAGACCGAAGTCATTGTCTTCGGTCCCCGCCACAAACTCTGTTCCCTAGCCATCGACTCCATCCCTCTTCCTGGCAACTGTCTGAGGCTGAACCAGACTATTCGCAACCTTGGTGCCGTATTTGACCCCGAGATGAGCTTCCAACCACATATCTGCGCCATCATTAAGGCCGCCTACTTCCAACTCTGCCCGTGCCTCGGCTCAACTGCTGCTGAAGCTCTCATCCATGCCTTTGTTACCTCTGGACTTGACTATTCCAACACTCCTGGCCGGCCTCTCATCTTCCACCCTCCACACACTTAAGCTCATCCAAAACTCTGCTGCCCATATTCTAACTCGCACCAAGTCCTGTTCAGCCATCACCCCTGTGCTCGCTGACCTACATTGGCTCCCAGTTGAGCAACACTTCAATTTTAAAATTCTCATCCTTGTTTTCAACTCCCTCCATGGCCTCGCATCTCCCTTTCTCTGTAACCTCTTCCAGCTCTACAAACCTCTGAGATATCTGCACTCCTCCAACTCTGACCTCTTACACATGCCCACTTTGATTTGCTCTGCTATTGGCAGCCGAGGCCCTAAGCTCTGGAATTCCCTCCCTAAACCATTCCACCTCTCCACCTCTCTTTCCTCCTTTAAGATGCTCCTTAAAACCTACCTCGTCATCTGCCCTAATAGCTCCTTATGTGGCTCATTGTCAAATTTTGTTTGATAATGCTTCTGTGAAGCACCTTGGGACATATTACTACGTTAAAGGCGCTATATAAATGCAAGTTTTTGTTGATGTTATTGTTGTAAATTGGAAAATTTTTCCATCTGAACTTTTAGAGCACTCTTCAGAGTTTAGCCAGAGCCCCTCAGACCCTCCTGTTTGAAAGTAGGGGAACTGGGGGGCAGGGGGGTTCCTAGAGCAAGCCCAAAGTTAGCTTTGAGGGGCTCGCTTGTGTCTGGGCACCCTATAGCTGGAAGTCCAGGACAAAGAGGTAGATTCAATGTGTTCTATTGTAGGTACAAGCCCTCTCCTCTTACCCCTTTCCCTGTTTCGGGGGAAATGCCAAAAATCTCAAGCATTTACAGTTCACCATCCCCTTTTTCCTAATCTTTCTGCCCGGGGTGTGGCCATTCCCCAGGACAAATGTTAGGACAATCAGCCCTAATGATTCTTGGCTCAGTGTTGTCCCCTGGAATGTAAAGGGGGAATGTGTTTTAGAGAAAAGAAAAAAAACAATGATCTGTGAACTTGAGTGATCAGAGAAGAAACCTTCTTTGTCTTCTTCTTCCTCTTTTTCTTCTGTGCCTAGCGACACATGAGGCAACCCATTTTTTCCCCTGCTTTTATATCCAACAGATTGTGATCTGAGTTGTTTCGATAACAAAGGCCCTTTTTACATGGACAAGTTGTTAGCCTGATTCAAAGCTCTCTACCAGAAGATTAAATGCGATGTGAGAGGTTGGCAATTGTACGTCAGAAACATTAAAGAGTTCTAACTGCAACTTAGAGAAATGTGGCCACTTAGACCTAAAGTGGTAAAAATTATTGCAGCCTTCACAAAACCTATAAATATTTTAAATATAAATTTCAGTCTTCCTCAAAACTGTATGAGGTAAAAAAGTAAATATGGACGAAGCAAACTGAGTTTATGGGCATGTAATGGAGTGGCACAGCAACCAAACCCCTAATTGTTGGCTGGCAAACTGGAGGTGCTGCTGCATGATCAGGAGAATACTTATCATTTTTGGCACTCCATGGCACCCTCCACAGAGGACAGCAGAAAAGCATTGCTGGCAGGAAGCAGCCGATATGTATCACCTAAATAACCTGGGAACAGATGGAAAAGAATCTGCCATGGTGAGATTACCAACAGTGACACGTACCAGGTAATTGGCTCAAACTGCCACAAAGTGATTTTGTTCCACACTTACTATTGACTCTTGCAAACCTTCATACAACCTTATGGATATTTCATTGCTTGTCATGCATGTCAATAATCCAGCAAGGAACACATTCAAACTGCAACTTACAAATGACACCCTTGACACATACAGATCGTAACACAACCTACCTGCATGAAGCATAGTCACTTACTGATGCATACTATAGCCTGCAGGGTGACCATATGGCTACCATCAATGGCTTCCGCACTTTGTAAAAAGACATGTCAGGTTGCTCTATTATTCAGTGCAAAGAAAATGAAAGTGCTGGCCTATGCATCAGTCACCTATTTAATAAATGTGGGTAGCAAATTATCTGATACTGCAGATGATCCAAGTACTAGCTTGAAACGCGCAGAGGCAAAACAATTGAAGGAGGAGAAGACAAATTGGCATTCCTCTGATGTAAATTGGCTTCAGGTATTTGTACAGCTACTGGCACAGATCGGCAACAGGCTTTGTGCTGACCTGGAGCCTGAAGAGTCAGTTCCTCATGATTAATGCCAGAATAGATATGATTGGTTACATAACATTGTTTCTGGGAAGTCCATCTCCAGTGCCTGATGACTTCCTTTGCGTACCTTCTTTTATCTTGTACCATAAAATACTGTAATTGCGGTGCTTCAAAACCAACTCAGTAATTTTAATTAAAATTTAACCACCATAGGGACCTTCAATGAAATGCTTGTTCCCTTAGCTCCTATGACAGTTTATATTGTAAAAGCTCCTTTCATTTTTTAAACTCAATGGGCGAGAAATTCATATACTTACCACCACCTGTTAGCCCTAGCGATTCTTGGAAAATGGCGGCCGCCGCTGTTGCACCAGCTGGAGGCGGTTCCTGCGGTGGCAACCATATTCGTGGGCCTCTTTGAGCTGCCGGTAACCAGCAGCGCCCTGTAAAAAAAATGGTGGCGTGGTGATGTCAGTCGTTGTGCAACGCCAATGTAATGTCACCTACGTGAACTTCGACCCTAGCGCTCAATTCAGCTGCCTTCCGGGTTCCGATCCTGCCCCCAATGACATCTGACGCAGAGAAGCTATTTTGCGTCAAATGGCCTTGTTAAGCCCACCCGGCAGGCTTGCTGGCCAATTAAGAGAAAGCCGGTGTCAGATGATGTCAGTTGATGACGCGTTATCTGCCGGTTTTCTTAAAGGGGCCATGCACAATTTTGTTTTGACAGTTGATTTTTCGGTGTTTGACAGCTTGAAGGTGCTGCAAACACTGGCAATCACTGTACAAAGGTGAGCCCTTGCATCCAGGCTCTCCAGTGACTCCCTCCTTAGGCTAGAACAGATGGCAGCTGCAGGTGAGGTTACAGAAGCGATCTGTCACTGGTGAGCGAGGTTCTCCCAATGAGGTGGGACTACACAAACACTTCAAACCTTATCACCTACAGAAAAGTCTAAATATATTAAAAATGATTTTCCCAACATTTTCTTACCTCTGAAACTCACCAGTGTACCATTGGATCCTTCACACTATTTCTGCAGCTGTCATCAATGAAAAAACATTACAGTAGACCCATAGCACGCCACTTACCCTGGTGTGGTGTTCAGACGTCGAAAAGCCCGCAGTAGACTTGTCAAAATTGGGAAAAGCCTCTTAACTGCCTATTCACTACCTGTTAACAAGTAGTTAAGTGCCTATAATCCTCTTCCTGCTGCTAGGTGTCGGGTCCATGCACAAATCGAGGACCTGACACCTGGGAAGATTGTTTGGAGGCAGGTTGACAGCGGGTTCGGGACCCGCTGTCAATCTTTGCAATTTTGCCACTGGTCCCGCCTCCAAACCCACCCCTGAGTGCTGGCAAAATTCCCCCCAAATTATTTGTTTAATTTCTCTACCATTTCCTTATTCCCCATTATAATTTCTCCTGTCTCAGCCTGTAAGGGACCCACATTTACTTTTGCTAAACTTTGCCTTTTTACATTTCTATAGAAGCTTTTACAGTTTGTTTTTATGTCTCTCGCTAGTTAACTCTCATATTCTATTTCCCCTTTCTTTATCAATTTCTTGGTCCTCCTTTGCTGAATTCTAAAATCATCCCAATCCTCAGACTTACTACTCTTTTTTGCATCATTATAAGCCTCTTCCTTTGATCTAATACTATCTTTACCTTCTTTTGTTAGCCTTAAAGGAATGTATATTTGTTGTAAATTATGTATTAATTCTTTAAATGTTAGCCATTGCTCGTCCACTGTCATACCTTTTAATGTAATTTCCTAATCTACCTTAGCCATCTCACCTCTCATACCTACATAGTTTGCTTTGTTTAGATTTAAGACCCTAGTTTTGGATTTAACTAAATCACTTTCAAACTCAATATAAAGTTCTTTCATATTATGGTCACTCTGCTGTAAAGGTCCCTTTATTACAAGGTTATTAATTAACCCTTTCTCGTTGCACAATACTAGATCTAAAATAGCCTGTTCCCTAGTTGAGAAAAGGTGTTGGGAATTTCAAACTGTAGTTGCCTCCAGGTCCACCCAGATGGGTTGGAGATGGGATAGGGTTAGATGGTATGTGCCCGCATGGCTTTAAAAAACAGATACAGCAGTGTAATGTTTATAGTACTGGCCGAAGAACACAAAGGCCATGAGTTCATCTGCCATCATGTTACATTATGAAAGTGAATTCAGTAAATCTGATCATTTATGAGGTTCTTTGAGCTGGTCTACTTGTATCTCTCTGTCTTTTTTTATTGATCATATTGTTTTGAGGGACCCACATGATCATCAAATAGAAAGAAAGAAAGACTTGCATTTATATAGCGCCTTTTACGTGCACCGGACATCTCAAAGCGCTTTACAGCCAATGAAGTACTTTTGAAGTGTAGTCGCTGTTGTAATGTGGGAAATGCGGCAACAAATCTGCGCACAGCAAGCTCCCACAAACAACAATGTGATGGTTGGTTGAGGGATAAATATTGGCCAGCACACTGGGGATAACTCCCCTGCTCTTCTTCGAAATAGTGCCATGGGATCTTTTACGTCCACCTGAGAGAGCAGACGGGGCCTCGGTTTAATGTCTCATCCAAAAGACAGCACCTCCGACAGTACAGCATTCCCTCAGCACTGTACTGGAGTGTCAGCCTAGCTTTATGTGCTCAAGTCCCTGGAGTCACCTTCTGACTCAAAGGCGAGTGTGTTACCAACTGAGCCACAGCTGACACTGGTCACTGGATACTGAATCTCCCATGTCATTGATCCTGATGATATTTTTCCATTGATCAGTGCTTCCAGGTAACATGTTCTCCTTGCTGTTTCTTGGCTGCATCCAGATTGATTTTATGCCAAGCCTTTGAGTTCCCAGCCTGCACCCTCAATGCAGATACGTTCTACCCATAAAACCCACTACTGAAATGTTGCAACCTGGTCCTGTCCCAGTTGGTATATCAACTAGTATATACAGAGTAAATAGAATAAAGGTACAAAAGCAGTGAAATATAATTTATACCCCACTTCTGTAAGTGACTGTTACTCATGCAGGCTAAAGGGATCAAGGGATATGGGGAGAAGGCAGGGACATGGTACTGAATTTTGATGATCAGCCATGATCTCATTGAATGGCGGAGCAGGCTCAAAGGGCCAAATGGCCTACTCCTGCTCCTATCTTCTATGTTTCTATCATTGCTTTGTATTCCATGGCTCCTCATTAAATATCCTTTATTTATTCTCCCCTCCACATTCTGTTTTCCTTTCTTTTTTAGAAAGTGTAAGTATTCCCCATGCAGTCTATGTGTTGAAATGCAGCCACTGGATCGGAGTTATAGTCCGCTGTCAAATAAAATTCACTTACATTAACAGTAAGTCAATAAGCAGGTTAAACGGAAGGTGTATGATTTGTTGGACTGAAAAAAATGGAAGCAATTGAATTGGGTTTGTTCAGCTGAAATAATAGCGGATTGAATACTACAGGTCAAATGTTCACAGTAGGAGACCTTTCTAGAAACAGTGTTAAAAGCAATGGTTGTTGCAGAAATGGTTTCCCTGTGTTGTCATGTAGTGCAGGCTCTTTGTGTACACCAGCAGTGAGGTAAAATGTGTTATTTTGATGTAAGTTAGTTGAACTACATGGTTTCCCAAACAATTGTTCACATTGAATCACAGGCCTTGTTTTATCTTTTAATTTTGTTTTGGTGCAATCCTAATTTCGAGTAACATTCCTGTAGGGTGTTAATTAAAATTTCTGCTTGTTCAAATGTGTAAATGAAAACTTTGTGGGCTCGATTTTTATCGGCCCGTTGAGGTGGGATTGAAGGCGTGTGGGGGGTTAAAATTGCAAAAACTGGCAGGTGGGCCCAACCCCGCCTCCATCCCACCTCCAAGCAATTTTCATTAAATCGTGTCTAGGTCCCGTCTCCGTCCCGCCTCCAAGAGATGGGATAGGCCGTTAAGGCCCTTAACAAGCACTAAATTGCCTCTATAATGCCATTTTGATAGGCCTTGGTAATTTTAACCCTTTTCTGATGTGAAGCACGCCTGTTCTGAAACACGACGGTGAAACCTGGTGGTAGCACAATTGGATTGCTGACTGTCAGCTGCAGCTCCATCATTAAATAGGATATGTGATCAGCCATCATTTGCAGGTGGCAGGACTTTGTTGTCTCAGGTCTGGGGGAACTTTTAGAAGGCATAACCACAGCTGTGGAAGTTTGGAGCCTGACACCCATCTCCAGTGTGACTTCCTGGGAAACCCCTCTTGCCACCTTCACTGAGCGTTTCCTCAACTGAGGCATATACCAAGTAACCCTAAGCCCTCAATGTGGAACTCCCATTCGCGAAATGACACATGCCACAACTACAGCAGTAGCCATCAGATTTTTTATTTACATTAATCATCTGATGGCTTTTTAACATAAAACATCAAATTTCACCCAAGTGACTACCCTTGTGACTATTTGTGCAGTATCTTTCTCTTACGTGTGTGCCTACGTGGTGCTTCCCCTGTGGCTTCAGCAGATGTGCAGGCCCTTGCTCACTTTCTTGCTGCTCCTCTCTCGACACCTTTGGCAGGCATCCTCTGGGGTTGTGAACCTGTGAGCGCTCGTCAACAGTCTGCTGCTCCTGTGGCTGTGCAGGGGTTGAGACGCCAATCTCAGATGGGTGTGGACGCTAGTGGGGCTCTGACCGAGGGCTCTGCAGTGGCATGGAAGTGTGAGCGCTTGGAGAGGAGCCCCCACTTCCTTGATGTCTGCCATCAACTTCCCTCTCATGGGTCAGGTCCCCCTCAATGCTTGCAAGTGGCTTGAGAGCACCTTGCTGCACATCAGGGGGGCCATGGGGACCCGTATCTGCATTGGCAGTCCTACTCAGAAGGACTTCCATGAAGGTCTGGTTTCTCTGTTCAATAGATCACCATCGCTCCTCCAGAGATGTCATTCTATTCAGAACACTCACCATGTTTTCTGCACTCTGGCGCCTTATCACCTCCATGGAGGTTGCCATCCTTTCCATGGTGATGCGTTCATGCGCCAATGACTCCACAAAGGCTCTGCTCATGTTCGCAATGGACTCCTCCATTCACTCCACACTCGCAGCAACCCTGGAGACAAAACCTGCCAGAGACTCCTGCATCTGTTCCTGGAGTTCCAGCACCGCTGATCTTATGGATGCACCCAGAGGCAGAGGGTCGACATGCAGCTGAGCCGAGCTGGCAGAGTCCTGCGCCCTCTGACTAGGACTCTCCACTGCTGTCCCTGTCTCCACAATCTGCTGATGCTCACTTGTGAGCTGTGATACACCAGGTGACAACACCACTCTATCTCGCGATGGTCCCACTGAGGTGTGAGTGTCTGCGCTGGTGCTGGGTACGCTGAATTCTGCTGACGCTGCGCCCTCAGGGGTTGCAGCTTCCTCTGAGGAGTCTGGATGCTCAGGCTCTTCCTCCTGGCTAGTGGGGACGGGTGCTGTCGATGGTCCTGTGGGGGAGTAAAGGAGAGTCAGAGATGTGATGCCAAGGTTACATGCACATTGCATGTTGCAGATGATCATAATGTAAGAATTCGCAATAATTTACAGTTCTGAAGATTAATTTTTTTGATTAAAGAATCCCTGGGCATTGTGCTTTTAAATTTCCAGGGATAAAAATGGCTGTCACCACATGGCCGAAGACAAAGGACAATGCTTTGTTTACAAAGCAATTGAATGCTATTAGCATTTGTTTGTATATCGAGTGGATACATCTAAACTGCAGAAGAGACTTTTGTATCTTGAATGGGAACCGTTTTAAATCACCCAGCACTGGACAATAGGGCTGTTGCATTCTCTTTTGTTTCAGCCCAGGGAACTCCGGAAGACACATTAACCCAGTCTAACCACTTTGAGTTAGCCAATCACAGCTTTCTCTTGTGTATTGGACCCTTTGGGCGGGGAATTTTGCACACAGCCCTTGCAGGGCAGAACGGCAGGACCTCACCAGGTATAAAGATAGCTGCTGAGAAGCTATCACTCTCTTTACTTCCTGGGACCATCGGTGAGCCTCTCTCTCTCTCTCACTTTGCTGGACCACATGTGAGCAGAGTTTCTGACTCCTCAGCAAAGCAACCTAGTTAAGCAGTTTGGGGGATGGTAATTTAAGGGGATATTGCTAAGATTGTTTAATCAACATTGTAGTCACTTACCCCTCGTTTTTGCCGTCTGCCTTACCCCATTTTAAGCAATTTTACTGTAATTACTGTGTTCGTGTGGGATAGTTTGATATTTTGATTATAGTTTCTTTTAGTTAATGAAACTTGATTTTTTTTCTCTCATCCAAACTACGTGTCTGTGTTAATATCAATAATTATAAGCCCTGCAGTCAGAACTGGAAGGTGGGGTAGCGATTCGAAACTGCTGTTTTAAAATTGGTTTTATTGGAATTGGTCTGACTGCAGGCAAAGGCTGCAAGACCAGGAAAATTACTTTAAACCAGTTTAAAGAAGCCCCCAACCCTTACAAATGGTGACCACGGGCAGGACTGCAGGCCATTTTTGATATGATGAGTGGTCTGGATCTGGAGAAAGCATCAGCTGTAGTTTCTCTCGTTTTCAGTATGTTGGTAGCCCTGTGGATGTTAGCAGCAGCGTGTAGGCTGACCTATCGGGGTATAGGTGGCTGGGTTAGGAAGGGTGTGAAGAGAGAGCAGGAGGAACAGTTTAGGGAAGCAAAGGCAGCTTATAAGCTGGCCTGTGCCCTAAGGTTTGAGGAAGCAGATCATGGCCCCTGTAGGGCAGAGATAGAGGCCTAGAAATTCAGTGGGCTGCGCCACCAGTTTGCGCCCAAAGAGGGCACTCAGTGGCTTTAGCGCCACTGGCCACACCTCCCGCGATATTTAGCGGGGCACTAATGGCGGCGTTAGCCTGTAGCACTGCGCCACCACCGATGATGTCATCGGTGTGCGCAGCGCCCCGCTCCCGCCCCGATGACCATATTTGGTCGCGCCCGCCTCTTTAACGCCGGTCGCAAATTGCGACCGGTTCACAGGGCCTACCTGTGGCGGTAGTGGCGCTAGTTAAGGTGGAGGTGCGGGGCGGCCGCTTTTTCGGCGGCCGCCTGCCAGCACCTCCGTCCCCGGCCTCCTAAACCACCCCTCCGCGGCATTGCCGGCTGTTTCCCAAGGGCCGGCACTTCTCCTTGGTGCCGGGCTCATTTGCCGGCACTCGTGAGCGGGGATCGCGCTGTTGCAGGCACCTCCCCCTTAACAGTGGGAGGAAGGCCTGCAATACCACAGCGTGCCGTGCCGCAGCATGTGGCGCTGCAGCCCTTAGCGTGCCAATATTCAGGGTGCGCGCCCCAAGCGGGGCGTGGGGAGCCTCGAGTAGTGGCCCGCTTCCGTTTGGGGCACAGAAACTGAATATCGGGATGGCGCAAGTGGCTCCGCTCGCAGCGGTAATTCCGGCGCCCAGGCGAGCTTGGCGCCCCAAACGGCGCCCAACTGAATTTTTAGCCCAGAAAGCCTTAACATGGCTTTAAAGATAGCAAGGGGAATGATTTGCGTGATCAGCCTGAAGGCAGGTCAGCTGGACTTTACTGGCAGCCCAAGTAGAACCATCCCACAGGCAGCACCCAGAACGGTGCTGGATTGGGAATTAGAGACCCCAAGACCGCAGCCCACAGCTCCGAGTCTTGAGGAGCTCTGGCAGTGAGGAGGGGTGGACAATGGGGCGGTAGAAGAACACCAGCAGGTCCCGCTAGGCAGGCGGGGACCAGGACCAGTGTACCCCCTCCAACAATGGAGGTACGGTCCGCCCGTGAGGAGTGAACCTGAGAATAGGAATCCTCAGCCCACAGCAAGTTCGAGTTCACAGGCAAGCACTGCAGCTTGTGTGGGGGGAGGAGCCATTCATGTTCAGAGTAAGCAGTTTAAGCCAGGGAACAGGGAAGGAGAGTTCTGGGACCCCTGTAGAGTAGGTCCAGTAGCAGAAATCCGGGACAAGGGAGGCACACAGGGGATAGTTTTGGCCCCAGAAAAAAGGCAGGTCCAAAATTCCCCAGTTAAAGCCACCTGGGTGAGGGAACATGAGTTTGCTGTCCATGAAAGTTCAAGTTCACCGCCTGTAAAGACAGGCACTGTGGCCTGTTTAAAGGGACCAGCTTCCCAGCCCGCTTCTAGAGTGGTCCCCCCCATGATGTGGGACCCTGCGGGGGCAGGGATAGCAATCCCTCTTCCAGGAGACATAGGGAGGGAGCTGACACCAGGTTTTAAACATGGGGAGGAAAATTTCCAGCCACCAGCAGCGGGTGGTGAGAGTATACCTGCCCCCAGCACAGGCGTGGGCAGGGAAGAGCAGACAAACCCAGAGAGAGATTTGCACCGGCAGGCTGCCAGGTACATTATACAGTGCGGGCTATTTGGATATGGGGGAGAAGGCTCCCAGCCAGCTGGGGCTGTGACCCAAGCTCAGGGTCCACCAGCCAAAGTTTCCCCCGTAGAGGCACCCCTCAGAAGGTCTCAGCGGGTGCCCCAGCCTAAGAAAGCATGGTCACCCACTTTACAGTGGACTAAGGTGGACTCCCGAACCGGGGAGAAGCCAAAGAACAGAGGCCCCCACTCAACAGCCATAAGCTGCGAGGGACCAGAGACAGGAGGCAGTCCAGCTTTGCTGCAGCCAGCAGCAATCTGCGACAGTGCCAGAAATTAGCCTGGCCGTCCGGAGACGGGCGGCATTTGTATTATAGCTATGTGTGTGTATATAGCTTGATTTAAGGTGTATTTTAAGTTTGTTGACATAACTAGTTGCAAGTTTAAGTTTAAAGAGTTTAAGTTAACATGTGTGCCAAATGTTTGTATTTTTGGTCCGAGGTCGAGGGACCCGACCATGTCTCCACCTAAGGCAGCAGGTCAGTGAGACCTAGCTGCATGTCCCTTTTAGGTTTTTGCAGGAGATTGAAAAATGAAGCAGCCATGTTCGCCCAGCCCGAGCTGGGCATCGAATGAAGATACAGATACGGAATATTGGGGATCACCCCGCCACTGGACAAATCCAGGAGACCCCACAGCGATCTTCGGGAAAAACCGGACAGTGTCCAGAGGAATTTGCCTACTCCTCCTACGGGGAGGAGATGGCCCCAGCTGGGTGGGGCACGGCCTCCAACCCAGCACTATCCTGACCGAAGTTCACTTGCGGGAGACCTCGCTGTTGAGGAGTCACGATGGGGAAGCGCGGGCGCCTTGTGATAGGGACGCATTCCCCGGGGGTGGGTGGTGATGGCCCGGGAATGATTGTATAGAGGAGGGGGAGACCCAAGAGTCGCGTGGGTGCGGTCGGGGGAGGGAGGAACTCACCCGGGGGCCCACGGGCAAAGAGGATAAGTGTGGCTGGGAAGGATGAGTGGGTGGCCGGATCAGTGTGGGGCCAGGGAGTGCCGCCACACAGGCACCCATCATTTTCTGCAGCCAGTCGAGGGAAGACGGGAGGGGGAGGGACTAGGAGTCACAGTCCCATGCTCCCCGGTCTCGGTCTGTGCTAAGGTATTTTAAACAGGAGGGGTACCCCGCCTCCACACAGGGACAAGGGAACGGCTCGGGGCTGGTGGAGCAGGCTGGTCTGTAAATCCATTCTGCCTGTTTCAAAGTTTAAGATGATCAAAGGGGGGTGGAAGGTACTTTTACTGCCCGAGTGGGAGGAGCAATGCCCACTCGAATTTCGTGACCCATCATCGGCACGTGATGATCGGGGTTCATTTAAGCATGTTGTTTAATGATTTTTTGTATTTTGTGTTGCAGCCCCAAGTTGAGCAGAGGCGTAGGATCCTCTCCGTGCTTGGGACCAGTTTGTGACAACTCCAAGTTGAGCAGAGGCGTAGGACCCTCTCTGTGCTTGGGATCATTTTGATTACATTGTGTAACTAAGATTGCAACATTTTGTAATAACTTATGATGTAAAAAAGTGATTGTAAATTTGGTTTACACTGTATAATTTTACAAGCGTGTAGGGGTATGAGACCCCTTATTGAAAACTGAAGTATCTGTAAGATGCCTACCGTACTATGTTTTTTTTTCTTGAATTTAAGGGGACTAGATGGGACAGGGATCAGTGGCAGATAGCTATTAGGTCAATACAGGGGATGGTTGTTTGTGAGGGGGCAGAAATTATTGCTCATTTCTCCAAGAGGATACTACAAGCAAGCTGGAAGTATCCAATGGCGGATTGTAAGAATTCACAATAATTTACAGTTCTGAAGATTAATTTTTTTGATTAAAGAATCCCTGGGCGTTGTGCTTTTAAATTTCCAGGGATAAAAATGGCTGTCACCACATGGCCGAAGACAAAGGACAATGCTTTGTTTACAAAGCAATTGAATGCTACTAACATTTGTTTGTATATCGAGTGGATACATCGAAACTGCAGAAGAGACTTTTTGTATCTTGAATGGGAACCATTTTAAATCACCCAGCACTGGACAATAGGGCTGTTGCATTCTCTTTTGTTTCAGCCCAGGGAACTCCGGAAGACACATTAACCCAGTCTAACCACTTTGAGTTAGCCAATCACAGCTTTCTCTTGTGTATTGGACCCTTTGGGCGGGGAATTTTGCACACAGCCCTTGCAGGGCAGAACAAAAGGACCTCACCAGGTATAAAGATAGCTGCTGAGAAGCTATCACTCTCTTTACTTCCTGGGACCACAGGTGAGCCACTCTCTCTCTCTCTCTCTCTCTCACTTCGCTGGACCGCATGTGAGCAGAGTTTCTGACTCCTCAGCAAAGCAACCTAGTTAAGGAGTTTGGGGGATGGTAATTTAAGGGGATATTGCTAAGATTGTTTAATCAACATTGTAGTCACTTACCCCTCGTTTTTGCCGTCTGCCTTACCCCATTTTAAGCAATTTTACTGTAATTACTGTGTTCGTGTGGGATAGTTTGATATTTTGATTATAGTTTCTTTTAGTTAATAAAACTTGATTTTTTTCTCTCATCCAAACTACGTGTCTGTTTTAATATCAATAATTATAAGCCCTGCAGTCAGAACTGGAAGGTGGGGTAGCGATTCGAAACCGCTGTTTTAAAATTGGTTTAATTGGAATTGGTCTGACTGCAGGCAAAGGCTGCAAGACCAGGAAAATTACTTTAAACCAGTTTAAAGAAGCCCCAACCCTTACAATAAGTCCATCTGTTAGAGCTTCAGAATCATTATCAGTGACTCATGCAATGTCATTGAGAGAGATGGAAAACTATTCTGTCACCAGCTTGCTGTGATGCACCTGTCTGTCCGTCTCCCACTTGCGCATCGTCCTCCACTCCCATGATCTCCAGGACCGCATCCTCCCAGGGGATGAGGTGGGCTACTGAGGGTGACCCTCCTCCTGTCCTCGCTCTTTCTCTCTTATTGTGATCTCTCTTTTCCTGCAATGAGGGAGACAAGTGGAGGTTGAGTGAGAATGAAGGAGTGAGTAGCGAATCCATAGCATAGATGCTTAGAAGGAGACAAAGATGGAGTGAGGTGGCATAACCAAGGGCCCTCCCTGTGTGTTGTCAGTTGTTTTCATAGCATCACAGTGATCGGGAGTGTGAGGGCTGCATAGTCGAATAGTTAGGTGAATGTGACCATAGAGAGAGAGGGAATGGTTAAGGGTGCATGGATGTCAGTGTCAAGTGGAATGTGGAGGAAGAGATTGCTGAAGCTGAGCGCTGGTGAGGCAAGGTAATGGGGATCAGATTGAGGGTGATGGGAAATTCATACCCACTTTTCCAGTGCGCAGAAGGTCATGAAATCTCTTCCTGCACTGAAGCCAGGTTCTGCGGGTTACTGACAACGAGTTGACCTCCTCTGCCACATGGATCCACACAGCCTTGGTTTGCTGGGGAGGCTTCTTCCTCCCTGAAGAAGGGAAGAGCACCTCTTTATGTGCTCTTGCTCCCTCCACTAAAGCCTGCAGGGCAACGTCATTGACGTGGGGTGCAGACCTAGGTCTCTGGCTGGCCATTTTTCCTGCAGGTGCCTCCCACTGCAAAGGCCAAAAGGTTGGCAGTCTGCAGAAGAAGCAAGGCTTGTTGCAGACCTTAAATCCCGCAGCAATGATGACGTCTTCGGAGGCGACTTTTAGACTGGAAAAACTCATTTGCCATGGGTTCCCACACGTTGCAACTCAATTGGCCAATTAAGTTAAAATCGCATCATTCTCCCACATTGATTTAGAATCGGGTGGCTAACACGAAATGCGGATTACACGACCCCAGCCCGCCCCAGTATCAAAATCCAGCCTTGTGTCTCTGTGATGCTTTATGTGGGCTCACAGTGCAAATAATGAAATTTGTTTTTTAAACAATATAAACTAAAGGGTACAATTCTAAAGGGGGTGCATGAACAGAGAGACCTTGGGGTTATATGTGCATAAATTGTTGAAGGTGGCAGGGCAGGTTGAGAAAGCGGTTAAAAAAGCTTACGGGATCCTGGGCTTCATAAATATAGGCATAGAGCACAAAAGCAAGGAAGTTATGATGAACCTTTATAAAACACTGGTTTGGCCTTAACTTGAGTATTGTGTCCAATTCTGGGCACCGCACTTTAGGAAGGATGTGAAGGCCCTAGAGAGGGTACAGAAAAGATTTACAAGAATGGTTCCATGGATGAGGGATTTCAGTTATGTGGATAGACTGGAGAAGCTGGGGTTGTTCTCCTTTGAACAGAGAAGGTTGAGAGGAGATTTGATAGAGGTGTACAAAATCATGAAGGGTCTAGACAGAGTAGATAGAGAGAAACTGTTCCCATTGGCGGAAGGGTTGAGAACTAGAGGACACAGATTTAAGGTGATTGGCAGAAGAACCAAAGATGACATGAGGAAAAACCTTTTTACGCAGCGAGTGGTTATGATCTGGAATGTACTGCCTGAAAGGGTGGTGGAGGCAAATTCAATCGTGGCTTTCAAAAGGGAATTGGATAAGTACCCGAAGGAAAAAAAATTGCAGGGCATGCGAGGAAAGGCCGTGGGAGTGGGACCAGCTGAAGTGCTTTTGCAGAGAGCTGGCACGGGCTCGACGGACTGAATGGCCTCCTTCTGTGCTGTAACCATTCTATGATTCTTGGATTCTATGATTCTATAAAGTATTCCCATCTTTAGCAGAATAATGTATTTTGTCATAATTTCAAAGTTTGCAGAAGATACAGAACTCGGAAATGTAGTAAACAATGAGGAGGAAAATAACAGACTTCAGGAGGATATAGAATGGTGAAATGGGCAGATACATGGCAGCTGAAATTTAAGGCAGAAAAGTGTCAAGTGATACATTTTGGTAGGAAGAACGAGGAGCAACAATATAAATTAAATTATACAATTTTAAAGGGGTTGCAGGAACAGAGCAACCTGGGATTGTACGCACACAAACCTTTGAAAATGACAGGACAAGTTGAGAAGACTTAAAAAAAGCATATGGGATCCTTGGCTTTATTAATGGAGTAGGAAAGCAAGGAAGTTATGCTAAACCTTTATAAAACACTGGTTAGGCCTCAGCTGGAGTATTGTTTTCAATTCTGGGCACCACACTTTAGGAAGGATGTCAAGGCCTTGGAGGGGGAGAGAAGAGATTTACAAGAATGACACCAGGGATGAGGGACTTCAGTTATGTGGATAGGCTAGAAAAACGGGTTGTTCTCCTTAGATAAGAGAAGGTAAGAGGAGATTTGATAGAGGTGTTCAAAAGCATGAAGGGTCTTGATAGAGTAAATAAGGAGAAACTGTTTCCAGTGGCAGAAGCATCAGTAACCAGAGGACACAGATTTAAGGTGATTGGCAAAAGAATCAGAAGCATCATGAGCAAACTGGATTTTAGCCCAGAGGTGCATTCCATGCAGTGCGGGGGGCGGGAGCTGTTTGGACGTCAGGAAACCCATTCTTCACTGCAGCGCTCTTTTAAATGTTTTTCTGTTGGTTTCCCGCCCACAGGCAGCCTGATTGACAGGCTAGAGGGCTGTCGGACGAGAAGCCTGCAGCACAAGGCCGCAGCTGAGGAGAGCAGGTAGGTCTAGTGGGGGTTGTTACAGATCGCGGGCGGGGGGGTGGGTCTCGATCGTGGGGGTGTCCCGATCACGGGGGCGGGGGGGTCTGATCGCAGGCAGAGCAAATGGTGGTCAAAGGTGGTTGGGGGTTTCTGATGGTGGGGGGTGGGGGGAGCAGACATATTATAGAGTCATAGAGTTATACAGCACAGAAAGAGGCCCTTCGGCCCATCGCGTCCGCGCCAGCCATCAATCCCTGTCTAATCTAATCCCATTTTCCAGGATTTGGTCCGTAGCCTTGTATGCTATGGCATTTCAAGTGCTCATCCAAATGCTTCTTGAATGTTGTGAGGGTCCCTGCCTCTACCACCCTTTCAGGCAGTGAGTTCCAAATTCCAACCACCCTCTGGGTGAAAAAGTTCTTCCTCAAATCCCCTCTAAACCTCCTGCCCCTTTCCTTGAATCTATGCCCCCTTGTTATTGACCCCTCTACTAAGGGAAAAAGTTCCCTACTATCTACCCTATCTATGCCCCTCATAATGTTGTACACCTCAATCAGGTCCCCCCTCAGCCTTCTCTGCTCCAAGGAAAACAACCCCAGCCTGTCCAGTCTTTCTTCATAGCTGAAGCGCTCCAGCCCAGGTAACATCCTGGTGAATCTCCTCTGCACCCTCTCCAATGCAATCACATCCTTCCTATAGTGTGGCGACCAGAACTGCACACAGTATTCCAGCTGTGGCCTAACCAACGTTTTGTACAGCTCCATCATAACCTCCCTGCTCTTATATTATATGCCTCGGCTAATGAAGGCAAGTATCCCATATGCCTTTTTAACCACCTTATCCACCTGTTCTGCTGCCTTCAGGGATCTATGTACATGTACACCAAGGTCCCTCTGATCCTCTGTCTTTCCTAGGGTCCTACCATTCATTGTGTATTCCCTTGCCTTGTTAGTCCCTCCAAAATGCATCACCTCACACTTTTCAGGGTTAAATTCCATTTGCCACTGTTCCGCCCATCTGACCAACCCATCTATATCATCCTGCAGACTGAGGCTACCCTCCTCGCTATTTACCACCCCACCAATTTTCGTGTCATCTGCGAACTTACTGATCATACCTTTTACATTCACATCCAAATCATTAATGTAGACCACAAACAGCAAGGGACCCAGCACCGATCCCTGCGGTACCCCACTGGACACAGGCTTCCAGTCACAAAAACAACCTTCGACCATCACCCTCTGCCTTCTGCCACTAAGCCAGTTTTGGATCCAATGTGCCAAGGCACCCTGGATCCCATGGGCTCTTACCTTCTTGATCAGTCTCCTATGCGGGACTTTATCGAAAGCCTTACTGAAATCCATGTATACCACATCCACTGCACTACCCTCATCCACACACCTAGTCACCCCCTCGAAAAATTCAATCAAATTGGTCAGACATGATCTTCCCATGACAAAGCCATGCTGACTATCCCTGATTAATCCCTGCCTCTCCAAGTGGAGACTAATTCTGTCCCTCAGAATTTTTTCCAATAATTTCCCTACCACTGATGTTAGGCTCACTGGCCTGTAATTCCCTGGTTTATCCCTACTACCCTTCTTGAATAATAGTACTACGTTAGCTGTTCTCCAGTCCTCTGGCACATCCCCTGTGGCCAGAGAGGTTCTGAAAATTTGTGTCAGAGCCCCTGCAATCTCCTCCTTTGCCTCACACAGCAGCCTGGGATACATCTCGTATGGGATTGAGTTTACTGGGTAGCTTGTTGGGCTTGGAGGAAACACTCCTGCTCCTCCTGGCCCAACAAGCAGTGCTATAAAGGCACTTACCTCATGGATTCAGCCCTTCTTGCCCCCTTTCACCTGCTGGGTTTCCCAAAGCCTGGGAAACCTGGCCAACATGAATTAAAAATAGAATTATTGTTAAAATGAAAGCAGGCTGCTTCATGACAATATTTAAATGTCCAAACCACCTCCCGTGAGCTAATTGGTCGCCCTCCCCTCATCCCACCTCCGTTAAAACCGGAAGTAGTTGGGTTCAAGGCGGGTTGGGTTCCTGTTTCAGATTTTTTGAATTTTATCCTCTGACACGACCCCAACCCACCCATTTTTGAGAGTTAAGATTCAGCCCTTTTTTACACAGCGAGTTGTTGTTATCAACTGTGGCACTGCCTGAAAGGATGGTAGAAGCAGATTCAACAGTATCATTCAAAAGAAAATTGGATAAATACTTGAAGGGATAAAATCTGAAGGGCTATGTGGAAAGAGCAGTGTCGTGGGTTTAACTGGATAGCTGTTTCAAAGAGCCGGCACAGAAACAGGCACAGTGGACAGAATGGCCTCCTTCTGTGCTGTATCATTCTATGAAATGAATGATGTGATGATGATGACACATTAGATTGCAGTTCATCATTGAATCAGTTGTACTTAATGGAATTGTAGCACAAATGGAGCAAGACGTAAATCGAGGCCTGATAGGCCGGTCAACCCTACTATCCACGGAAGGAAAATACTCAAGGGTATTTGGCCTTTGAAGTAAGTTACAGCAATACCCTCACACAGGAGTGAAAACAAGTACAATACAAATGATAAAAGAAACATCAGCAGGCTGTGCATGCATATGACATCCCACACAAGGCTTTGTCCTGTATAAATTCTGACTTATAATTAGAAAGGAGAGCCCTGCAGATCATTTACATTGCACTATATTTGAATGTTCAGAAAACATTTGATAAAGTTCTGCATGTGAGGCTTTTAACATCTAAACCTCCTCCAGTAATAAGTTAACTTGATGATAGAAAGCAGATGGTAGAAGGGAAACTGGTAGCATTAAGAAATTGGCAGCTCTATGGAATTAAGTGATACTTGGGCAGGCCAGCTTTTAAGAGTTTTGAGTGGCATGTACTGTGATGCTGAAGTAGCCTCTGATATTACAGTAATGAAGATAATCATAAATTAGGAGTAGCCTTATTACTTTAAATAAAATATGCACTTACATTTTTAATAAAATACTGCTCAAACTCTTATTTCCTTTTCTTCTTTCTATTGCTTCTGTCTAAAGTTTTCTATGTCTGTTTCTCTGCTTATATTATCTCAACATTGGCTTATCAGTGCATCTGAATGCTTAAGCAGATGGGCTGAAGAATAGCAGATGGATTTTCATGCTCAGAACTGTAGGGTAATGCATATGGAATTGGAAGCATGAAATATAGATACAGAATGAAGGGGTGGCCATTTACAAAGATTTAAAAAGAAATTCTGTGTGATTAGTAACCGCATACTAAAATTATCCAGCTAATATGAAAGTGTACCAACAAGGCTATTGAAATACTAAAATGCATGCAAGGGAATTTTGTTGTACACAAAGCAGTTTATTTTAATCTTGTACAGATTTTGGTATCTTGGCCTAGAAATGTGAAAACAGGCACGCGGAGGACCATGTTAAATTGGTGCTGAGTGGTCATTATCATTAGACAGGCATGCAGCCAGCACTACCCACACTGCTTATCGGCTGTGCACTTGTTTGGGGGTGCAAGAAATCAGGTGTCACTGACATCACTTAAAGGCAGCCTTCCCCTCTTAAAGGGGAGGTGCACTGTGACACACAAGGCTGCAAGAGCTGCAGAAAAAGCAGACAGATTCTCTGATGCAGCTTTGGAGGCCCTTGTGCAAGTGGTCAATTGGAGAAGTAAGATCCTAATCCCCACTGGGGATGGAAAAAGACCTCCAGATAACACCTCCTGCTGCTCAGACTGCTGCCATGGAAGCTCATCTTAGTTCTTGGGTCCAGCATTGATGAGGGCTTCCAGAGCATCACATCACTTCTGCACTCTGTTCTTGCGCATAGCCAAAGGAGTGCTGAGGTGCAGCCCCAGGAAAGTGGTTTTGGCTCAATGGGAAAGACACCTGCTGTCCTCTGTCAGGGTGCTAGCATGCCTGCTCCCCCACCACTCAATCTGCTACTACCTTTGTCAGTACCACAAGGCCAACTGGGCCAGACTGCTCTGGCCCACACTGAATTTTGTAGCCAGGCCCTCAAGTCCCAGAGCTGCTTGAGGTTTGCCATCATGGCCATCAAAAGTGTCCTCAATGGAAGCTCAGCAGCCTTCCACCTCCCAAGCTGTAGCCCTAAGAGCACTAGGATAGGTAAATGTGCACACAAGGCATAAACTCAGAAAAGGATGAACAGCCTGGGTCTCTTTTCTTGTGAAAAGAGAAGGCTGAGGGGTGACCTAATAGAGGTCTTTAAAATTATGAGAGGTTTTGAAAGAGTAAACAGAGAGAGAGTGTTTCCACTTGTGGGGAAGAGCAAAACAAGAGGTCATCAATATAAGATAGTCATCAAGAAATCAAATAGGGAATTCATAAGAAGCTTCTTTACCCAAAGAGTGGTGAAAATGTGAAACTCGTTGCACAGGGAGTGGTTGAAGCGAATAACATTTAGGGGGAGGCTAGACAAGCATGTGAGGGAGAAGAGAATAAAGGGTTATGCTGATAAAGTTAGATGAGGAAGGATAGGAGGAGGCTCGAGTGAAGCATAAACGTCGGCACGGACTGGTTAGGCCAAATGGCCTGTTTCTGTGCTGTATATTCTATGTAATTCTGTGTAACTGAGGGTTTGCACAAGGATGATTTTTAATTTTTCAAGTTGACTGCAGTCCAACTATAAAGAGAGTTCTTGCGATAAACTTCTTTTGCCTGGATTTATTGCTGGTGTTAATATTTGTAATTGTTATGTATTGTGTGTTCTATTGTGTGTTCTCCTCCCACCTGTGGTGGCGCTGTCACAGGAGATAAATGGTTGGGTGTTCTCTGTTAAGTTTAGCTCTCTTTGTTCGGAACTTTCCAGAACTTCCTTTCCTTCCAATAAAGCACTTCATGTTTGAATCTCTGAGTTCTGAGCCCTAAATTGTGTCTAGGTAGAAAGGTACCGACACAACAAGTGGCAACGAGGAGCGGATGAATCTGCGTACGTTACGGGTGCAGTGAGTAAACAGAAAATGTAATTTGAAACGTGAGATGGCTACTATATTAGGAAACATCGGTGATTTTGATGAAAATGTGGAGCAATGGAGCGCTTATACAGAACGTTTTGACTATTTTGTATTGGCGAATGCGGTGGCAAATGAAAAGGTCGTGCCTACCTTTTTGAGTGTAATCGGGCCGAAGACATTCAATTTACTTCGCAGCCTCGTGCAACCAGATAAGCCCGGAACTAAAACATATAAGCAACTAGTGGAAATTCTTGGAGCACATTTTTCACCAAAACCTCTGGTTATTGCTGAGAGATTTAGATTTTATAAACGGAATCAAGAGGAGGGGGAATCAGTGACAATGTTTATTGCTGCTTTAAAAAGGTTGTCGGAACACTGCCAGTTCAAGGAGGTGCTGAATGACACCATTAGAGACAGACTTGTGTGTGGTCTGCAAAATGCAGCCACACAGAAGCGCCTTCTTACTAAGGACAACCTTACTCTTGAAAAGGCCATTGAAGTTAGTGTCTCCATGGAGATGGCGGAAAAGGAGGCTCACCAGTTGAGTTCAACAGGGAGAGTTCACAAGGTGTCGTCTGAGCCTAAAGGTGCGCGGAACGGCACATGTTGCCGTTGTGGGAAAACGGGCCATCACGCTAATGACAGCTGGTGTACGGAGCTGGAATGCCAAAATTGTGGCAAAAAGGGTCACATTGAACGCGCCTGTAGAGGTAAAAAAAGAACAGACAGAGCTGGGAAGCATGGAAGCAAAATGTCTGTATTTGGACAAGAGAGGAAAAAGAGTGTTCATTCAGTGCAGTATGATGGAACAAGCAAAACAGAGGGGAGCGACACCTCTGAGGAGGAAGAGGTGCACATACTGACAGTTGCAGGTGATTTAAATGGCTACTGGGTGTCACCACTGGTGGAGGGACAATCAGTGCGGATGGAGGTGGACACAGGCGCGGCTGTGTCCCTTGTTTCAGACACTGTCTACAACAAAATGCTAAAGCATCTTACCCTTCAGCCAACAAACATTGTGCTAAAGACGTATACCGGCGAACCTGTGGCCATGAGAGGCGTCATTGAGGTAACAGTTAAATTGAACAGACAGACTGCAAAACTGCCACTATATGTGGTAAAGGGAAATTATCCATCGCTACTGGGACGTGCGTGGCTAGAGAAAATCACGCATCCGCATGATGTCAAAAGGGGAGTCAGGTCTGACTGCAGTGTTAAACAAACATGCAGAACTCTTCAATGGGGAACTTGGGAGCATGAACAAGATCAGCATGAGACTGGACATTAAACCTGACAGCAAGCCGAAGTTTCACAAAGCCCGATCTGTACCCTATGCAATTAGGCCAAAAGTTGAGGCTAACTTGGAGGCCTTAATCGAGAATGGAGTCTTGGAGCCTGTGAGCGTGAGCAAATGGGCCACACCCATTGTTCCTGTCCTGAAAAAGGATGGATCTGTTCGAATCTGCGGGGATTTTAAAGTGACTATTAACCCGGTGCTGTCTGCGGAACAGTACCCTCTTCCCCTCATTGATGATCTTTTTACGGGCCTGGCCGGAGGGCAAAAGTTCAGCAAAATAGACTTATGCCAGGCTTATCTACAAATGCATGTCGATGACAAATCAAAGGAGCTGCTGACAATTGTGACACACAAGGGGCTATACAGGTACTGCCGCCTTCCGTTTGGAATTACGTCGGCCTCTGCTCTATTCCAAAGGGCAATGGATCAGATTTTGAGTGGACTGCCAGGAGTCCAGTGCTACCTGGACGACATCCTTGTCACTGGGACAAATGAGGAGGATCATCTTCTGAACTTGGATGCAACACTACAACGACTGAAAGAGTATGGACTCAGAGTTCGTAAAGACAAATGTGAATTCTTTCAGTCTTCAGTTGAGTACCTGGGGCATGTGATTGACGCTACTAGCCTGCATAAGGCGCCGTCAAAGGTCAAGGCGATCGTGGAGGCCCCAGCACCCCAGAATGTGAGCCAGTTACGTTCATTTCTGGGGCTACTTAACTACTATGGGAAGTTTATTCCAGACTTAGCAACATTGCTGAAGCCGTTACATCAGTTGTTATGTCAAGGCAAAACATGGAAATGGACTGAACTGTGCAACGAAGCTTTCGCCCAAGCAAAGAAAGCATTGCTGAAATCAGAGGTCCTGACACACTTCGACCCAAAGCTACCCGTGCAGCTAGCATGTGATGCATCACCATATTGTGTGGGAGCAGTCATATCCCACATCATGCCTTCGGGTGAAGAGAAACCTATCACCTTCGCATCACGCACTTGAACAAGGCCGAGAGTAACTATGCGCAGATCGAGCGCGAGGCCTTGGGAATCGTTTTTGGAATTCGAAAATTTCATCAGTACCTGTTTGGGAGAAGGTTCACACTCCTCACGGACCACCGTCCATTGACTTCAATCTTCGGGCCCCACACCAGAATTCCATCTCTCGCTGCAAGCAGGATGCAAAGGTGGGTTTTACTATTGTCAGGACACACATACGACATCAAATATCGCAAATCGACTTGCACGGCAACGCAGACGGTCTCTCGAGGCTACCCTTGCCTGTTACTCCCCCAGAGCCTCGTCAGATAGACATCTTCTACTTTAGACAAGTAGAGGGAACACCTGTCACTGCAGTTCAGGTGCGAAGGTACACCCGCAATGATCCAGTCCTGTCTGAGGTAATGGACGATGTCATTCGAGGGAGAGCTATAGGAGATTCTCCTAGTTTGAAACCTTACGTTCCAAAAGAAATGAGCTCTCCGTCCAGGCAGGTTGTCTTCTTTGGGGACGCCGTGTCATCATTCCGCCACCTCTGAGGGAATCTATACTGCAACAACTTCATACAGGCCACAGTGGGATGGTTGGGATGAAGGAAATGGCAAGAAGCTACTTCTGGTGGCCAGGTCTCGATGGGAATATTGAGGAGAAAGCCAAAACATGTTCCCCATGTCAAAGGGTCCGGAATGTTCCACAGCTGGCAACCCTACACCCCTGGGATTGGCCTGCAGAAGTGTGGCAGCGAGTACATGTGGAATTCGCCGGTCCTTTCGAAGAGAAGATGTTTATGGTGGTTGTGGACGCTCGTAGCAAGTGGCCGGAGGTCGCTGTGATGAGGTCTACCGCAGCAGAGAAAACAATTGAGAAACTTGGTGAGATGTTCAGCCGTTATGGCTCACCGGAACAACTCGTAAGTGACAACGGTCCACAATTTGTATCACAGGAGTTTGCAACCTTCCTGCATGTGAATGGTGTCCAACACATCAGGTCTGCGCCCTATCATCCCTCTACTAACGGCCAGGCAGAAAGGTTTGTGCAAACTTTGAAGCACGCCTTGAAGGCATCGCAAGGTCAGGGCTCAATCCACCAATGTCTGAACAGCTTCCTGTTGTCCTACAGGAACGAGCCGCATGCCACAACCAAAACATCCCCCGCTTCGCTCATGATGAAGAAGCAGTTGTGGACAAGTGTTGACTTACTCAAACCTCCAAGGGCAGAACAGGTTGTCCATTGTCAACAACAAGCTCAAGTTGAAAAGAGAGAGAAAAGAGCCAAGGAGAAACGGTTTCACCCTGGAGAGCACGTCCTAGCTCGAAACTACAGCACTGGACCGAAATGGGTTCCTGCTACGGTGATCGCGCAGATGGGCCCTGTGTCTTACACGGTTGACACTGCTGAGGACGTCGTCTGGAGAAGACACACAGATCAACTGTTGGTAGGAGCAGAGACAGCCACAGAGGCTCCAACAGCTGGTTGGCCTGAACTGTTTCCGGATGATACCGCAAACCAGCATCCTTTGCCACAGTGCTCTTCTCCAACACAGGAAGTCAAAGAGACTGTTCCACCTGTGCAAACTCCTGACTTTCAACTGACACAGGCACCTTCTCCATCTAGGCCTGTGTCAATGCCTACTGCTGTGGAAGCCAGCGATGACCGTCGGTATCCTGTCAGAGAGCGGCAGCCTCCAAGACGCTTGGATCTGTAGGCTTAGTGACTTACCCACAAGACTGGGGCAGAATAAACCCCAGGGTAAATTCAGGGTTTGAGGCAGTCTACCTCTACCCTAGGTTCATTGAGTGCATTGAAAGTAACTTACCTGTTGAGGAATAATGTGGACCTTCCATTTAAGAGGGGAGGAAATGTTATGTATTGTGTGTTCTATTGTGTGTTCTCCTCCCACCTGTGGTGGCGCTGTCACAGGAGATAAATGGTTGGGTGTTCTCTGTTAAGTTTAGCTCTCTTTGTTCGGAACTTTCCAGAACTTCCTTTCCTTCCAATAAAGCACTTCATGTTTGAATCGCTGAGTTCTGAGTCCTAAATTGTGTCTAGGTAGAAAGGTACCGACACAACAGTAATCAAGTGAATGCAGCATCCATGAGGCTGGTCTGCAGGAGGACAATCAGATGGTGGATGTGAAGACAATAGTTGTAAAGATGGGGGGACTATTGTAGAATTGGGGAGGGGAGGGATGTTTCAGGTGAAGCTTGTATGAGTTCTCAGAGGGCTATGGCAGCTCAGGGACTGCTGGACAATGCTGCCCCTGCTCTTTCTTTTATTCTGCTGCTTTTCCTCCTCATCCACTTCTTTGTGCCTAGGTAGTGGTAAGGACTGGTCCCTCTGGATGGCTGAATTATGCAGCATGCTGCACACCATGACAAATTTGGAGACATGGTCAGAAGTATATACAGAGCCTCTCCAGAACGGCCCAGTCAGCATAATCCTAGTTTGGGCATGCCAATGGCCTTCTCAATGAGATTTCTGGTGGCAGCCTGGCTCTCATTGTAGGCATGCTCTGCACTATGCCCAGGTTCCTGACAGGAGTCATGAGCCATGTCTGGAGAAGATATTTTTTACACCCAGTAGTCAGCCTGAGACCTGACAGTCTGGTTAGAATAGATTTGAGACAAAGGACTAGCGCAGGATGAAGACATCATGGCTGCTGCTTGGAAATGAGGCCTGCATTATGGACTGTCTGTGTCTGCAAACGAGCTTCATGTTGAAGGAGTGGTATCCCTTTCTGTTGAGAAGGATGCCAGGCTGGTGATGGGGAGCCTGCAGGGCAATTTGAGTGCAGTGTATGGCACCTTGGATCCTGTGGAAGCCTGCAATGTATGCAAAGCCTATTGCTGTCTTGCCCTACTTCCCTTGTTCCATGGAGAAGGAAATGTAGGTGTTCCTCCTGGAATAGAGAGCATCGGTTACCTCCCTGATGCAGTAGTGTACAGCAAACTGGGAGATGTCATTGATGTCACCTGTTACAGACTGGAACAAACCCATGGTGTAAAAGTTAAGGGCCATGCTGACCTAGACTACTACAGGCAGTGCTGTCTATGCCCTTGTTGGGGCTCCAGTTGTGGCTATAAGATGTGACAGAGCTCTGTTACAGCCTCGCTGCTGAATTGCAGGCACCTTGGTCAGGTGAAGATTGTAAAAGTGTTCCCTGAAAACTTGCGCAGTGCCCTCCTCCTCCCTCTTCGCTCAGCTGCTCCTGCTCTCTCCTGTCTTCTTTGTTGCTCCCGCTCTGCCTCCATCCCCAAAGGTAGACCTACAGACATCAATTAAATACATTTTTGCAAAGAGAAAAGTAGCCCAACATCAGCAAAAAGTTGTTTCCAGAACTCTCGAGTCAGTAATGGAATGAGAAAATAGCCAAAATCAGGCCCAGAAGTTGACCAGCAGCCAAACAGGACAAACCAGCAACTAACCTGCAAGGAGGGGATCAGCCCTTTAAATAATACTTCTGCAGGGTCCTTGCTGACTGTTAGCACCATTTAAAAATTTTTTTTATTCATTGATGGGATGTGGGCGTCGCTGGCTAGGCCTGCATTTAGTGCCCATCCCTAATTATTTGCTAGGCAAGTTTATCATGACATGAGTCAGATGCTGGGGCAGACCAATTTCACAAAAGGATCCTACAACCAGCATAGGATCATTATTTTTATATGATAGTTAGGTTTTTGAATACTACTGGATAGTGCCTTGAATGCCAACGGGGGTTGCCTGATCCAATTTGGCGAGTGGCACACTTCCGGCGCATGGCCCATCATATTGGACCCTAAGGAGCCCATTTCACGCCTGAATAACGGACCTGGAAAAATCCAACTTCTCGGCCCTTCAAATGAAATTTTATGCATTGAAGAGAGAAGAGAAAAAACAACTGGGATAATTCCAAAGCTTTGTGCTCAGCATTAAGAGTGTCTCAGAGCATTGAACTTGTTTTCGCTGAACTAAAAGAGATTGAGAAGTACGTGATCCAGGTGCTTAAAATGATGACTGACATGGATAATGTAGGCATAACCAGCTTATTTAATTTAGAATGTGATTGCAGAGCATGAGAAAAAAATTAATAAGCCTCAGGCAAGGCTAGATTTGGAACCCCTCTCGCTCACCATCACAGAGGTACTGAATATAAAGAAAATACTTCTAGCATGAGGAGCTATTGCTACGTCAATTAACTGTAAAAACAAGTTGATAAATAGCTGTTCGTGAATGGGAATGAAGGATATAAGTATAAAGGGCAACATAGATGTTGAAATTCTTTACAAAACATAATGCTTTCTGTACTACAGAGACCATGGATGAGTCATCTGTGCAATGCAACTGGGCAGAGAGCAATAATGTGGGTTGTGTAGTTGGACTAATGTTGTTTTATTACCTTCAGGGGTTGTGGAGAAATTTCAAAGAGCTGATTGATCTCTGTGATAGGTCCCCTCCTTTAGTGAATTGTAAAGGTTGCAAATGCTATGCAGTTAAACGGGACTGAATTGATTGATTGATAGGACAGATTGTTTTCTCTTTCTCCATATTTTCGTACAACCTAAACAAAGAAGCTCACCAAGCAGATTTCCATAAATTTTTTTCCCATATTAAGAAAAACCTGTAATACTGGCCTTTACCATAAATGTAGGAAACACTCTAAGTACTAATAGCCATATTTAATATTAACTATTATTGAGGTACCACATTCCAGGTCCAGTGTAGATTTGCCAGAATGATACTGGGATGAAAGTGTTAAATTATGAGGACAGGTTGCTTGTATTCCCTTAAATTTAGAAAGTTGAGGTGTGATCTAATCAAGGTGTTTAAAATTGTAAAAGGGTTTAATTGGTTACATACAAATAAAATGGGCTAGAAATTGGTACATTCCCTGCACTGGAATGGGTAGACCCAAGGTCCACCCAATATTGGGTCTTAGTTACATCAGACCAGCGAGTTGCAGATGCCTGTTGGTCATCCCCAGGTAGCTCACTGGTGAGGACAACTTGAATTTTGAGCTGCTGCGTTCTCGGCAGTGGCCTTCAGGTAGGTCATGGGAAAAGGGAGGAAACAATCGGTTGCGGGGGGGGTGGGGTGGTGGCGGGGGACGACTGGGAGAGGTGGCTTAGTGATTGGGAGGAAAGGGGGCCACCAGGGGACGGGGTAAGTGATTGGGCGGGTGGTGGATGACCGGGAGAAGGGATAATGAATCGGGAATGAGGGGTTGACTTGGAGAGGGTTGCAAGTGATCAGGAGTGAAGCAGAAATCGGGAGGATGGGAGGCAACAATCAGGAGGGTGGGGGGGGGGGGGCAAGTGCTGGCCTGCAGTAGCTCAGGGTTTTAATGTGGAGCTGAGAGGAGCACTCTTGCACCTCCCAGCTCCTCAATCAGATCAGTGCTTTTTAAAAAACTTACCTTTTCGGCAGTGACCTTTATGGACTGCTGGTTAGGCTGCATGTAGACTTGGTTTTCCTGAATGCAGCCGGCCTTTATTTGCATATACAAGAGACTTAATGCCTGTTTCAGGCGCAGACACTGGACGCCTCCTCTGATATCTATACCAATATGGCAAGAATGTGCGTGCACATTTTGCCTGCCATATTGTATACTTTGGTGTAATCGAATTTCTAGGCCAGTGGGGAAATTTAGAACAAGGTGGCATAATCTTAAAATTAGAAATGGGAATTTAGAAGTGCAATCAGGAAGCCCTTTTTCACACAATGGGTAATGGAAATCTGAATATCTCTCCCACAAAAGACTGTGGCGGCACATTCGATTGAAATTTTCATATTTTCAATTAAAATATAGGTTTAAAAAATGAATGAACCAGGAAAACACACATTTTTACTGTGCCTGTGTGATAGGTGTATTGTAGTGGATGGAGCTTCAAAGAACTAAGGCTGATATTCGTCAAATCTGTATCTTAATGCCATTATCCCCATGATTAGTTGTTTCTAGACTAGTCATATAATTCATTTGGAGCAATTCTTCTCTTATTCACTCTGATATCCAATGGCCACAAACCGCATTGAGCACTGAGAATAAGATTGCAGTCTTAACAATCATTGCAATTGTTTTTGTTTTAAGGCCAGATGTGATTGACAACATTATGTAAAGATAAGTTGAATGTTAAAATTATGGTAGGGCCATTTTATTAAATTCACCACTACAAACTCATTTTCATCATTAGTTTCCAGTGATTGGCATGTCATCTCTCACATCAATAGTTTGTGTGTGGCACTATTGGCATTCTGTTACGACTTTAATCTATAAATCAACAGAATGATGACAGTTCCAATAAGCTAACATTCCAACACGGAACACTAAATGCCCCACAAAATGTCAACGTTTTTAGTGCAGTGCTATCTTTGAAAATGCTGCACAGTAATTTTATATTTCTATAATCTGTATGCTGAAGCTCACCACAGTACTAAATTGTCCAATCCCATAAGTATGAGGTGCTTTCAAATTGCAGTATTTCTGAAACTCAATCATTGGTATTCTTGTCCAGAAACCCTTAAAATGTCACAGCAACTTTATATTTGATTCTTGCCTTCTCTGATGTATCCTAAAGTGCTTAGTTTGCTACCATCACCACTTCTATGAATTGAAAACCAATACAATAGATGATCTACAGCCATTATTATTTGAAGGGGGTATCAGATGAGAGTTCTACTGAGAAGAATCCAATGTTTCCATGTATCTTTTCCCCAGCTTTAACCATCTCTTATATCATAATGTTAAATGGTCCCTCACATATTCATATTGGCCCGGATTTTGTGGTCAGTAGCGATAGAACGGCACTCGCTGTTCACTAAACTGACAGCTGGCTAGAGCTTTCGTGGGCTTTTGAATGGAGACTTAGAGCTCGGTTTTACCAGGCCTGAGGAGGCGGGTTTGGAGGCGTGTGAGTTGTAAAAAATTGCAAAAAATGGCGGGCGGCTCCGATCCCACCTCCGACCAATTGTCCCACATTCGTGGTTTCAGACCCCGTTTCCATCCCGCCTCCAAGAGGCGGGATAGGTCCTTAACTGCCAGGTAATTGCCTCTATAATCCCATTTTGAGAGGCCTTTCTGAATTTAAGACATTTCCCCCATGCTGCACGTCTCCTCTGGAACATGCCAGGTAATCCTGGCGGCCTCACAAGTGGATGGCTTACTAACAGCTGCAGCTGCACCATTAAAAAAGAGTTTTCACTGATGATCATTTGCAGGTGGCAGAACTTTGTTGTCTCAGGTCTGGGGGAACTTTTAGCAGGCCTAATCATTGTTGTGGAAGTTTGGAGCCTGGCACCCATCTCCAGTGTGACCTTCTGGGAAACCCCTCTCCCCACATTGACTGAGCGCTTCCTCAACTGAGGTATATACCAGAAGCATGGGAACCATTAATTGTCTTTCCTCCTGGACATCAGATATCAGATTCAGACGAAGACCAGCCGCGGCAGCAGCAGAACCCTGAACAACAGCAGCAGCAACCGCAGGAGCAACAACAGAAGTGCCAAGTTGCTGCTCACCCACCTGAAGCTGCACAGGCCAGAAGGCACCAGTGCATGGAAGCATGTTGCCTCAGGAGATACCCCCAAAACAGGGTCTACAGACAGAAGATCAGCTACCTCAACATGACTGAGCAGCAGTGCCAAAGGAGGCTCAGACTTCCGCGAGAGGTAGTTGGTGACATCTGAGCAATGCTGCAGCAAGACCAGTAGCCCAGAGGATCCGGTGGACACCCCTTACCAGTGGCCGTTAAAATCACCACTGCACTCAAATTTTTTGCTTCAGGCTCATTCCAGGGATCGGCAGCAGACATCAGCGGCGTCTCCCAGGTGGCCGCACACACTTGCATCATGCAGGTAACCGATGCCCTCTTTGCCAACGCATACAATTACACCAATTTCTCCAAGGATCAAGCAAGTGTAACCGCGCGTGCGGTTGGATTTGGCAATCTGGCAGGCTTTCCAAGGGTGCACGGTGTTGTAGACTGCACACATGTGGCCCTTAAGGCATCCCATCACAATCCAGGTATTTTTGTCAACTGCAAGGGCTTCCACTCCCTCAACATACAGCTGGTGTGTGACCACAATAAGGAAATTTTGCATGTTTGTGCCGAGTACCCTGGCAGTTGCCATTACTCCTTCATCCTACACCAGTCTAGTGTCCCTCTGCTCTTCAGTCCACCAGACCAACATTTCGGATGGCTACTTGGAGACAAGGGCTATCCCCTGAAGACATGGCTAATGACGCCATTGAGGAACCCTTCCAACGACGCTGAGGAGCGCTACAACTCCAGCCACATTTCCACCAGATCCATAATTGAGCAAACCATCAGCTTGCTGAAGATATGATTCAGATGCCTTGATAGATCAGGTGGAGCCCTGCAGTACTCAGCAACCAGGGTCTCCAGAATTGTTTTGTTCGGCTGTGCACTTCACAACATGGCACAGCATTGTGGCTTGCAGCTGTCTGACGTACAAGTGGCTGATCGCTTAGCCTCCTCCGATGAGGAGGAGGAGGACACCGATAATGAACAGGTTGCGGAGGCGCATCAACCAGCGACACCAGCACGTGAGCACATTTCTGCCCAGGATGCAAGGGACACACTCATCTTGGCCAGATTTGCTTAGCCTGCACAATCAAACACTTTTGCCTTGAACCTTCTTACCAGAGCATCAACAATGGACAAGAACCTGTGGATTCCTATCACTCTGAACTCCATATTGACAATTGCAAGTCGCCCTAAGGCCTCAATGTGGAAATCCCATTTTCGGAATGACACAGGCCACAACGTCAACAGTTTGCCATCAAATTTGTTTATCATCACAATTCACAGATGGCTTTTCAAAAATAAAAACAACAGAACACCCAAGTGACTACCCTTGTGACTACTTGTGCTTTATCTTCCTCTTACGCATGCTCCTATGTGGTGCTTCCCCTGTGGCTTCAGCAGATTGGAGGCCCCTTGCTCACTTTCTTGCTGCTCCTGTCTCGACACCTTTGGCGGGTGTCCTTTGGGGTTGCGAGCCTGTGAGGGCTTGGCAGCAGTCTGCTGCTCCTGCGGCTGTGCAGGGGCTGAGACGATCATCTCAGTTGGGTGAGGACTCTGGTGGGGCTCTGACCGAGGGCTTTGCAGTGGCATGGTCATGTGAGCGCTTGGAGAGGAGCCCCATCTTCCTTGTTCTCTGCCACCAATATCCCTCTCATGGGTCAGCCCCACTTCAGAGCTAGCAAGTGGCTTGACAGCACTGCAAGTCCTACTCCAGAGGACTTCCATGAAGGTGTGGTTTGTATGCTCAGTAGCTGACCATCGCTCCTCAAGAGATGTCAGTCTATTCTGATCACCATGCTTTCCATACCCTGGTGACTAAGCTCCTCCATGACCGTAGCTATCCTCTCCTCTACTGTGCCATCCTCTCCTCTACGGTAGCCAGCATTACCATGGAGGTAGCCATCCTTTCCACAGAGGTTGCCATCGTTTCCTTGTTGATGCGTTCATGCGCCAATGCCTCCACAAAGGCTCTGCTCATGATTGCAATGGACTCCTCCATTCGCTCCACACTCACAGCGACCCTGGAGACAAAACCTGTCAGAGACTCCTGCACCTGTTCCTGGATTTCCAGCACCGCTCTCCTTCTGGATGGACCCGGAGGCACAGGGTCAACATGCAGCTAAGCCGAGCTGGGAGAGTCCTGCACCCTCCGACGAGGACTCTCCACTGCTGTCCCTGTCTCCACCATCTACTGATGCTCACTTGTGAGCTGTGATTCACCAGGTGACAACACTAATCTATCTCGCGATGGTCCCACCGAGGTGTTAGTGTATGCGCTGGTGCTGGGTGCGCTGAATTCTGCTGATGCTGCGCTCTCAGAGGTTGCAGCTTCCTCTGAGGAGTCTTCAGGCTCAGGCTGTTCCTCCTGGGCAGTGGGGACGGGGGCTGTTGATGGTCCTGTGGGGGAGTAAAGGAAAGAGTTAGAAATGTGAGATAAAGGTTGCATGCACATTGAATTGTGCAGCTGATCATAAGTCAATCTGTTAGAGTATCAGAATCATTATCAGTCACTCATGCAATGTAAATGAGAGAGATGTCAAACTATTCTGTCACCAGTTTGCTGTGATGCGCCCATCTGTCCGTCCCCCACTTGCGCATCATCTTCCACTCCCACGATCTCCAGGGTCACCTCCTCTGCATTGGTGAGCTGGGCTATTGAGGGTGGCCCTCCTCCTGTCCTCACCCTTTCCCTCTTATTGTGGGCTCTCTCTTCCTGCAATGAGTGACACAAGTGGAGTTTGAGTGAAAATGAAGGAGTGAGTGTAGAGAATGCATAGCATAGATTCTTAGAAGGAGACAAAAATGGAATGAGGTGCCAAGACCAAGGGCCCTCTCTGTGTGTTGTAAGTTGTTGGCATTGCATTACAGTGATAGGGGGTATGAGGACTGCATAGTCGAATAGTTCAGTGAATGTGAACATAGAGAGAGAGGGAATGGGTAAGGGTGCAGGGATGTAAGAGTGAAGTGGGATGTGCAGGAGGAGGTTGACAAAGCAGAGTGCTGGTGATGAGAGGCAATGGGGATCAGATTGAGGGTGATGGGAATGTAATACACACTTTTCCTGTGCAGAGAAGGTCAGGAAACCTCTTTCGGCATTGCAGCCAGGTTCTGCTGCACATAGAAATAGCATTGACCTCCTGTGCCACTTGCAGCCATACAGCTTTAGTATGTTGTGGAGACTTTTTCCTGCCTGAGGAAGGAAAGAGCACCTCCTTGTTTGCTCTTGCTCCCTCCACCAGAGTTTGGAGGGAGGCCTCATCAAATCTAGGTGCACACTTTGGTCTAGAGCTGGACATACTTGCAGAAGGAATCACTCAGAACAATGGTCACAAAGTTGAAAGGCTGAAAAAGATGCAAGGCTCTTTGCAGGCCTTAAATCCAGCAGCATTGATGACGTCATCGGAGATGAGTTTCTGTATGAAAAAGCTCATTGGGCCAGGAGTTCCCACACGCTGGAAATCAAGGGGGCGATTTTCTGACATTGGAGGAGGCGGGAAAATCAGATTCAAAGAGGTCGGGTTCGGAACCTGCCTCCAACCCGCCGCCGTGGGATTTTGCCGGTGCCGGTTTTGGAGGTCGGGAAATGCTCCCGCCTCCAGCTGGCCATTGCGCTATTTAACCTCCTTAAATGCTCGTTAATGGCCTCTCTAAGCCTATTTTGAGAGGCCCTTGTTGTGTCTGTGTGTTGATAGAGACACTGAAGACAGGAGTTGGTTTCATAGGTGTTTACTAAACAAAGTCTGGAGGGGAACTAACTGATACAACACAATATACAGGCTTATATAGCCCGAGTGGCCATTACAGGCATTACAGTACACAGGGGGCTCTTAAAGGCACATACACTACAATTCCTCCCCTTTTAGCCAACCAGTACATAATATTTTAAGTAATTATTAATTACATGTTACAAGAAAAATAATCTACACATTGCTGCAGCTAATTAATTATAAGTCAGTCTCTCTGGAGGCTTCCTGACTCGGTCCGGATAACGCCTCGGTGGTGTAGTAGTTTCTGGTGGTGTAGTAGGTTCTTTTGGCAAGGCTGATTCGGCTTGAATGCCAGTGTTGGGTTCATCGGGTTCCAGTATCACGGGATCGGAGGTAGATATGGGTATCTCTACTTCATCGTTAGGCATATAGAGTTGTGGTGTAGGTTGTCCCTGTGGTGTATGTAACCTGTTCCACCTTAAGAGAACTACCTTAAGAGATGTACTACTTTCTCTTGGCTGCTGTATACTGTAATACTGTAATACCGGTGGTGCCCACACCGGTATATAAGTGTTGTGTAGGGATTTGCTGGGCAGTTCAGCCCTGACCCCCGAATAGTAAAGACCTGTTAAAAGTTATTCTTGTTGTCTGTGTACAGTGATTGATCCTAAACATAACTGGAACACACAGACTCAACAGTCCCTTTTCGGATGACTCTATGATTTGGTCAGCATGGCGCCTTATTATGCTTTCTCCGATGTCCACGGTATACATCAGCGGTCCTAGTCGTGTGCAGATAGTTCCAGGCTGCCATTTCTCGGTACGGTAGTCCCGGGCCAAAACTTGTTGACCTATCTGGAAGGTTCTAGTTGGCCTTTCATTCATGCCTTGAAATTGCCGGTTCTCCACGTCCCTTCTGATGTTTGGCTTGATCAAATCCAGCCGGCATCTTAGGCTTCTATTGTAGAACATCATGGCGGGAGTTTGGTTTGTAACCATATGTGTTGCATTGCTGTATGCGAACAAGAAGTTATCCACCTTGTGCTGAAGTTTTATGTCTTCATTACCCATGGCCTTTATGGCCTTCTTGAAGGTCTGGACAAACCTTTCAGCCAATCCATTGGTGGCGGGATGGTATGGGGCGGACATGTAGTGCTTAACCCCATTGTTTTTTAAGAACTTCCTGAATTCTTCGGACACAAATTGCGGTCCATTATCAGAACAGATCTGTTCCGGCAGCCCATTCCTGGCAAATATGGTCCTTAATACTGTGATGGTTTTTTCCGTGGTGGTGGAGGACATCTTCATTACCTCTGGCCACTTGGAGTGTGCATCAACCACGATTAAGAACATTGAGTCCATAAATGGACCAGCAAAGTCGATGTGTACCCTTTGCCAGGGAGATGAGGGCCACTCCCATGGATGTAGAGGGGCTTGGGGTGGAGCGTTTTGGACCTTCTGGCATCCTAGGCAGCTCTTGGTCATTTCTTCGATGTCTCCATCAATACCTGGCCACCATACAAACGCCCTGGCTAGGTTCTTCATTTTCACTCCACCCAGATGCCCCTCGTGAAGCTCCTTTAGAAATTTATCCTGGAGTTTGGGTGGAATCACCACTCTGGATCCACACATCAAGGTTCCTCGGCACACTGACAGCTGTTCCCTTCTTTGCGAGAATGCTGGCAACAGTGGTTCGCCATGTGCTGGCCATCCCTTCACTGTTAAATCGTAGACTCGTGAGAGAGTCGGGTCATTTCTCGTTTCCCTTTCAATGGCAGAATTTGTTACTGGTAGACATTCGACTATGGTAGAGTGGAAAATCTCCACTGGGTCTACGGTCGGTGCTTCTTCTACCATTGGCAACGGTAGGCGCGATAACCCGTCAGCATTCCCATGCTGTTTTGATCCTTTGTATTCTATGTTGTATTGGTGTGCCCCTAGAAAAAGGGACCACCTCTGTAGCCTTTGCGCTGTCATAATGGGAACACCCTTTTTAGGGTTGAATATGGAGATGAGGGGTTGATGGTCAGTCAACAAGGTAAATTTTTGTCCGTGTAGGTAATGGTTGAATTTCTTCACTCCCCATACCAGGCTGAGTGCTTCCCTGTCGATTTGGGCATAGTTATGCTCAGCTGAGTTCAATGAGCATGACGCAAAAGCTATCGGCCGTTCCGAGCCATCAGGGAATTTATGCGATAGTACTGCTCCTATGCTATAAGCGGATGCATCGCACACCAGTCTGGTTGGCAGTGATGGGTTGTAATGAGCCAAAACTTCTTTGGATGTGATTAAGTCTTTGCATTTATGGAAGGCACGTTTACAGTCTTCGCTCCATTTCCAAATTACTCCTGTTTGTAGCCGTTCATTAAGAGGGTGTAGAAGAGTTGATAAGTTCAGTAAAAATTTATGATAGTAATTTATTAATCCCAGGAACGACCTTAATTGTGAAATACTTTCAGGTGCTGGGGCTTTTATGACCGCTTCAATTTTTTCAGGTGACTTATGCAACCCTTCCTTATTAATTATGTGGCCACAATATGATATTTGATTTTGGAAAAATTCGCACTTGGGGCGATTTGCTCATAGGCCCCGTTCTCTCAGCCTAGTGAGCACCTGTTCCAAATTGGCAAGGTGCTCGTTGTCATTTTCTCCTGTTACAAGGATGTCGTCTAGGTAGCATTGAGTCCCCGGAATCCTTTGGAGGACTTGCTCCATAGCTCTTTGCCAGATAGCTGGAGCGGATGCTACTCCGAAAACCAGTCGATTGTACTGGTACAGACCTTTGTGTGTATTTATCGTGAGATATTTTTTAGAGGCCTCTTCAACCTCCATCTGTAGATATGCCTGTGCCAAGTCAATTTTGGTGAAACGTTTCCCTCCGGATAGTGTGGCGAAAATATCTTCTATCCTCGGAAGAGGATACTGTACCGTGTGAAGGACCGGGTTTACAGTCACCTTGAAGTCTCCACAGATGCGAATTTTTCTCTGTTCTTCAGATTTATCATTATTCAATGTTTTCTTCATGACCGGGACGATGGGTGTTGCACACTCGCTCCAATCTATTTTGGATAATACGCCTGCCTTTTCCAAATTCTCCAGCTCTGCCTCGACTGCTGGACGAATTGCGTATGGCACCGGTCTTGCCTTATAAAACTTGGGAATTGCTGCATCTTCCACTTTTATTGAGGCGGTGATGCCTTTCAAGGTTCCTAGTTTCTCGTGAAACACTTCTTTGGCATTGGCCAAGATGTCTTTTAATCGTTCAGGTATGACATCATCATCATTTTTTTTCTTACTGGTCACCGTCAGTGCCTGAATGGAGTGCCAGTCTAAACATATTTTCCTGATCTATTCACGTCCCAACAGCGGTGGACCACCATCTTGTAGAATGTATAAATACAACTTATGTATTTCCTTGCTGTTGTATACAACAGGCACCCTTATTTTTCCTTTGGGGTATACTTTCTGCCCCGTATATGTTTTCAAGATAATGGATGTGTCTTTTAAAGGTATATGCGGAAATAGCCGCTCGTAATCCCATTGATTTATGACGGTCAGAGCTGATCCTGTACCTAGCTCCATTTTAACTGGGGACCCTGCTATCGTGAGGGTAACCCAAATGGTCTGGTAATCATCTTTGGCAATTACATTATGTAATTTGAGACAGCTTAGTCTCTTGTTTTCGGAGTCGCTATCACTATTCTGGTCTTCGGAGCTACTGTCCGTCATCATTTGTACCTTTCTGTACTTTTCTTTATGGATTTTTTTTTTCCTGTCTGTGGATTTTTTTTGTCCAGATCGGCATACCCGTGCAATGTGTCCAATCTTTCCGCACTGCCTGCATGCTTTGTCCTTGAACCAGCAGTCCCTCTGGTCATGGGTGGCTCTGCCGCAGCGAGAACATCTCTCGAAACCCTGTCTCATTTCATGGGTGCCGAAGTCCTGTGTCTTTTGTTGTATCTCTGCAGCTCCTCCTGCAGCTGCTTCGTATGATACAGCCATACTGAAAGCCTTGTCCAGTGTTATATCTTTTTCAGAAAGCAGCCTTTTCTGTGTTCCTTCACTTAAGAGACCGCAGACGAATTTGTCTCGAAGATAATCTGCTAGTCCTGCCCCGAATTGGTAGTGTTTTGATAGCTTTCTTAATTCGGTGAGGTAATCAGCGTTACTTTCATTCTTGTGTTGATTTCTCTTGAAGAATTTGAATCGTTCTGCTATCAGCAGCGGTGTTGGGTTTAAGTGCTCCTGTAGGGTATCAACAGTTTCTTTAAAATTCTTGTCCTTTGGTTTGGCTGGAGTGATTAAATTTCGTAACAGCCCGTATGTCTTTGCGCCCATTAGATTTAGCAGTACTGAAGCTTTTTTCTCATCTTCTATTCCATTTGCGGTGCAATATACCTCCACTCTTTCCACATATGTGGTCCAATCCTCTATCTCATTATCAAAAGCATCAATATTGCCAGACTTAGGCATCCTAGAAATAAAATGGCGCTTACCGTGCTTTTCTTTCTTTTCTGCAGAAAAGAAATGGCGCTTCCCGCGCTTCCCCGCTGCTGCTGCCGATGACAACGCTGTTTCCCGCGGTTTCCGTTCTTTTTATTTATTTATTTACAGTTGGAGACTCGTTCCCGCCGAACTCTCTCTCTAGGTCTGAACGCCGACCTGCTTGCAGCGCCGGCCGTCTCCCGAGTGCTCCCTCCCCGTCTGTTACTGCTTGCCTCCGCTTTCGCTGCTTGGCCCAGCTGTAGAGCCAGCCGCTGGAGCCCCAGCCCAACGCCCAGGAAGGATTATTGCAGTACCTGCCACCAGCTTGGCTAGCTGGTGAAACCACAGCTTTTTCTTTTTCTTGATTTTTCTTCAACTTTGGACACCAGAGGAATCGATGTCCTTGAGGTGCTGCCGAATTGCAGGTAAGTCCGTTTCCAATTTGTCGCCACTGTTGTGTCTGTGTGTTGATAGAGACACTGAAGACAGGAATTGGTTTCATAGGTGTTTACTAAACAAAGTCTGGAGGGGAACTAACTGATACAACACAATATACAGGCTTATATAGCCCGAGTGGCCATTACCGGCATTACAGTACACATGGAGCTCTTAAAGGCACATACACTACAGCTCTCATGATTTTTTCCAGCATTTTGGCGTGCTCCACGTAACTCCTGAACCACGCCAGGTAAACCTGGCGGGTTGACTCGTGGGTGCCCTCCTCATTGCTGCAGGTCTAACAAGACATCGTTTATTGCAGCAAGGCTTACTTGCAGGTGCCAGACCTTGGCTGTAAAAGGTCTCTGAGCACTGTTAGAAGGCCTTCCGAAGTCAGAGGTGCTGCAATTTGACTCCATAAACTGTGAGACCTCCTTGGAAAACCCTCGCCCCGCTTACAATGAGCACTTCCCCAAAGGAGCCATCTACAAGCAGAATGGGAACCATTCATTTTCTTTCTGCATCGACCTCAGATGAGGATGATGATGAGGAGGAGGAGGACCTGGAGGAGGAGGAGGAGGAGGTCAGAGCGTCAGTGTATCAACCAGCAGCAGCACGCGAGCACATGGCTGCCTGGGGTGCAAGGGATGAACTTATCATGGTCAGATTTGCATAGGTTGCCCAAGTCCTTGGCTCTATCCTAGGACATCATTGACAATGGACATGACTCCCTAGCCTCCTTTCACTAAGGCCACCAATTTGACAACGCAAGTGTGGCGGTGCCCGCAATGTGGAGCTGCCTAAGGCTAAAGAACAGATGGCATAACGTCAACATTTTGGCTTCAAATCATTTTAATACTTTCCAACAGGGATGACATTTCATCAATACACAGAAACAGTCTCCCTATCTGCACACAGATCTGGGGGTTATATCCCTTGCCAGCTGTACCCACACAGCCTTGGTTTCTTTGGCAGGCCCCTTCCTCCGAGATGAGTGGAAGAACACCTCCATGCTAGCTGTCACCCCCTCAACCATTTGCAGCACCTCATCTGAGAGCCTTGGGTAGGCCCTTGCCTTGGAATTTGACATAGTGGTTTCTTAAAAGGTGTTGGAAATTCTCCGAGAACTTCCCCTAAAAAGAATGAGTGCTGTTCTACTCTACCTTATAGGAGTCACCAGGAGAAAGGGAGTTCATGGTCATCAGCATCTTTCTCGGGTCCCCCTTGATCTGCAGGAGGAATGGAAGGAGGACATGGAGCCAGGCAGAGCAGCACCAGCTGCTGCAGGAGAGAGGGTCAGGAGGGCGAGTTGGACTTCTTCCCCCCCCATGGGTACAGGGCATCCCTCATCCTCTGGACGTCTTCCACCAGGACCTCCAGTGCCACGCCCAAGAACCTGTGCGTCCTCTCACTCAGTCCCTGAGACATCCTGAAACCTGCTGCTGTGTGTCAGCCAACCCACTCCACACGTTCAGTGGAAGCGGGTGCGTGGAGCCCACATATACTGCTCCTCGAAAATTGCATCTAATCAACACAAGCTAAACCTGCAGGTGTCTGATTTAGCACCTCCAGGCAAGTTCAAATTATGGTAATCAGCAATTAAGCCTAAAATTGCACACTAAAACCAAGCTTTCAAACAGGCGCCTATTTAACGCCTGGTTGCATCCTTTCACCAAAATATCTCCCGCAGAATTTAAACAAGGAAGTATAATGCAGGAAATATATATTGGCCTGTAATTTGCAGTCAGCGGCAAAGCGACGGCGATTGCCACTGACCTCGAAGAAAGCTGCCTATATGCTGAGAACTTTAGCTTCCTCAATGTGAAATTGATTGTAGCCCTGTCAAAAGGGGAACTCTACCGAACAGCAGCAGTGATGCCATCAAGCTAAGCAGCCACATTGAAGAATTCTCACAGACAGCAAAACAGGAAATGAAAAACACTGATTATCTGCACTTTTTAAAAATGTTACAGAGAGCAAAATAAAGATTGTGACTTACACATGGGTTAAGGTAGAAGCTGAAATACCATGAACAAACTTAAAAAAATATTTATTCTTTTAAAAATCTAGTAATCTTTTTATCATAATGGAAAAATTTGACATTCCACAAATATAAAATTAGATTTTCAGGGCCAGAACAGTTGTTTAGCAGTCATTACGCTGTTATAACCAAGTTACACCTATTTCAAGAAGGCTTAACATTTAATGGGCTGTTTTATTATGGGCGATATTAGTGTGGAAAAGCTTAAATTTTCGTCAGTTCCACTGATTTCACTGATTGTCGGCAATGGGGGCGGGGGTCCACAGCGCAGCCTCTGGCGGAGCAGTGAATGACTGACCGCAACTGCAGGATTGCCACGTTTAGCTGCGTATGCGCTAAATCCTGAAGTCACGGTCAGTTTCAGAGGGGTAATGACAGCGAACGCTGACAGTTCACCTTCATTACCACTGCAAAATCCAGGCCAATAGATTTAATGATGTACAGAAAGCAAAATAAAGATTAGGAAATACAGATGGAATTAAGGGAGATAAGAGACAAACAGAAAAAGATTTTTTTTTAATTTAAGTTTTTTTAAATCTCCAACACTAATTTTCTTCTGAGAGGATGAGACACCACACTTGTAAAAATAATTCAGGGCCAGAGAGGTTTGTCAGCAGTAATTTTCACTGACCACACCAGTCAGAGATCGCAGGTGATACAGAGATAACCTTGTTGTGCCTGGAGGAAACGCTCCTGCTTCTCCTGGCCCACAAGCAATGCTGTAAATGTACTTACCTTATGGATCCAGACCTTCTCACCTCCTAGTACATGCCGAGATTCCCGAGCCCCAGGAAACTAGGCAGACATTAGCTAAAAATAAAAAACCTGTTAAAGTGGAGACACGCAGCCTCCTTAAAAGATTTCAGTGACCGATCCACCTCCTGAGAGCGGATTGGACAACCACGCCCCGACCCGCAACCATTAAAACCAAAAGTGGGTGGGTTGGGGTCGGGTTTGAAATGTTCAAAATTTTGACTTCCCACCCAACCCAAACCCACCCATTCTTGCAGGTTAAAATGACCCCCACAGTGTAGCTTCACCAGGCTGATGCCAGGCATCGGTAACGACAGCTATGAGGTGAGGTGAGGGGGCTATTTCCATTGGAGTAGAATAGGTTAAATAGAGATTTAATATATGTTTTTAAAATTATGAAGAGTTTTTATAGAGTGAATAGGGAAAGACTATTTGCTCTGTATGGCGAGCCAATGACAGAGTCATCAATTTAAAATTTATTACTAACAGATCAAGGAGAGATGTGAGGAGAATTTTTTTTTATGCAGAAAGTTGTGGGAACATGGAATGTTTTGCCATAGGGAGTGGTTGAGGCACAGTCCATTGCATCTTTTAAACAGAAAAATATACAAGGCTATGGGAGAGCCTGGGGCATTGGGACTGGCCTCCTTCTGTGATGTACCTTGCATAGTTCTATGGTTCTAAATATGTGCACAGACTAAGCCGGAATACAAGTATCCAGGAAGACTGGAATTCAAAATGGTCTCTGTATTGCTCTTATGTTCATGTTATTTTTAATGTTGGTGATGATCTAGTAACAGATGATAAAGTAATAATTATGGCTTTATGGTTTTGAACAAGTACACAAATTTCATCATGAAAACTAACGGACCGACTTCTCCAATCTGGTCCTAACCAATTGTTGCTTACTTAAACGCTGGGGCCAATTTTCACCTTCAACACTTGGGCGGTAACCTGGCAGAGTGGAACAGCTGCCCACTGTGATTGTGGAGGGTAGGGGTTCTGGGGCAAGATCGGCCCACAATATTTAGTGGGCCATGGAGAAGCATCTGCTGCTCTGGGGCCCACAAAAATAATTCAACACTTGCCTTTGGTGGACATCTTTGGTTTCTTCACTTGTGGAACTAATCCGAGACTACACTGCACATGCTCCGAACACTTCCAATCTAAAATGGTAACTGGGATCTTATTTATATCAGGACCACAATTTCCATGTTAAAAGGAGACTAGCACCTGAATCAAGAGGGCTCTTTGGACAACCAGCAGTAGGCCCCTTTCAAAATGGAGCCAGTGCATCGGGTTAGTTAGGCTCCCGACCCCATTTTGTAGACATTACCGCGTAGTTAATGGTAGGCAAAGGCAGTCAAAATTGACCCTATTTTGTCATATTTTATGTTATATTTACTCAGATAGCAGTATGTTTATGGTATTCATAAGGTATTTTTACAAGATAAGTTTATACTCTGCTTATTCATTTCTATGATGGAAATGGTAGATAAACATTTGAGCTTGGTGTAAACCCTGTTTGGATCTGCACAATTGAGCTCACAGGACTAGATCAGGCTTGCTTTAGTACTAGCCATGATGATTTTCTTTTAGCTGAAATGTTCAGCTTTAACTGTAAGAAGAGAACAGCAAATGCTTCATGAACTTTTTAGGTAATTTGACACTATATAGGGCTGGATTTTCATTCAGAAGTCGGGAAGGAGGGGTGACTACAACTTTTGGGTTGTAGTCCCGCCTCCATCGAGATGCGGCCAATCCATGCGATTTTCACTTGATTGACCTTGTTGAGCCTGCTCAGCAGGCCAATTAAGGGCCACCCGTCAACAGGTGACGTCACAGACTGAAATTTCATCTGTCAAGACATGTTGACAGATGAAATATCAGTGTTTCACAGCTGTTTGAAGCTGTCAAACACTGACAGTCCTACTTCTAACCTGAATCCTTCTACGCAGACTCAGTTAGAAATCTCGCCGGCACTGAAAGCTGCAGGCTGTCACTTTTGACAGCTCACGGCCATTCTGCTTTCTGTGCCGGCTGAATGATGGACTCCCGAAGCCTAGAGGAAGAAAGGCTGTAAAGGTAAGTACAGGTAATTTAAACTTCTTTACACACTTTAGACACACCAAACACACTTACCTTTGCACTCATGCACCCATCACTCACCTGAACACCAACATCTCGACCCCTCCAAGTCCTTCAACCCGACGGCCCGACTCCTCTAACCTGACGTGGTTTGGAGCCGTCGGGAATCCCACATGACACCCTTCAAAATAGGGATTAGGCTAAAAACTGCCTGTTAACTACCTGTTAACAGGCAGTTAATTGGTACTAATCCCTTCCCGCCTCAGGTCGGCGGGTCCCAGTGCAGGGCGGGTACCCGCCTCCTTTGAAACTTACATGGAGGCGGGCTTTGGGCGGGATGGTGTCGGGACCCCCGAATTCAGGATTTTAGCCCCCCGCACGCCTAAATGCCCACCTCACGGCACACTGAAAATCGACCCCTATAATTCCAGTTGTAATTCCCAAGCAAAATCTATCTTTGAATTGTTTTTACCATCTAGGATTTCTGTGACATCTGTCAAAGAATGCTTTGATCATTTACATATAGTTTAACATTTATATTTTAAGTTAATTTATTCTTGATTAGTTGAATTGCTGTGAAATCAGTAGGGGATTGATCTTTTGTACTATTGTACATTAAGCTATCCACCCTGCTGCGATCAGAGAAAATTGAGTTAAGTTTATTCAAGCTTTAAAAACAGAAATAGCTACAAGTGGGATTCATCAGTGTTCATCAAAAGAAAAGGATGTAGACCCTTTGTCAGAACATTTAAAGTTTTACTGCATTCTACCTGTTCAGGTATAGTCGGTTCCCAAAATACAATGCCCTCCCTCCCCCCAGTGGACTCACAAAAATAAATATATTCAGGAACAGCACCTCATCTTTCGATTAGGCACTTAACAAACTTTCAGACTCAACATTGATTTCACGAACTTCAGATGACTTCTCTGGGGTAGAGAATTCCAAAGCTTCACAACCCTTTGAATGAAGAGATTCCTCCTCATCTCAGTCCTAAATGGTCGACCCCTTATTCTGTAACTGTGACCCCTAGTTCTGGACTCCCCAGACAAGGAAACATCCTCCCTGCATCTACTCCATCAAGCCCTGAAAGAATTTTATGTTTCAATGAGATCACCTCTCATGCTTCTAAATCCTATGGAACATAGGCCTAAGTCTCCACAATCTCTCCTCGTAAAACAATCCCCCATCCCAGGAATCAGTCTGGTGAACCTTAATTGCATTCCCTCTAAGGCAAGCATATTCTCTACCCCAGAGGGATGTGGATGCTAAGTCATTGAGTATATTCTGTAGTACTGTACTGGTCTCGCTAGATGTGCTCCTATCTAGTTATCCAGCCAGCTAAACACTCATTCAAATAATTCCTCGAGAAGCGGGTTTGCTGTTTTGAAGCTTTACTTGAACAAATTTGTGAAACTGTAAACAAAGACAAAGTATGTTTTGTACATAGAACTGAGTACTATACATTAGATGTTACATAAGATATAAACATGTTTATGACAATAGAATAGACTAATTGTATAACTAAATAGCACTGGAGCTAAACTTCGGTAACTAACAACTAATATGTGCTACCTGAAGGAGGTCCACCACTACTGGGACGGGAGTGGATTAGGAAAATGAATATGGACTGGCACTCCTTGAAGGCACTAACGGTAGATTCCGGGGAAACAGATGTCAAAGCTAAACGATTGTCCAAAATATTGGATGATGCTAAAGAGGTGTTCCAGCAGGGACTGGGAACACTGAGAGGAATTACGGCAAACATCAAGATTGATGAACATGCACACCCAAAATTTTTTAAAGCCAGACCGGTACCCTATGCAATACGACCTACTGTTGAAGCGGAACTGGAAGCGCTAGAACGTTCAGGTGTACTGTCTAAGGTAGATTGGAGTGAGTGGGCTACGCCCATTGTTCCCGTTATGAAATGTCCTTCGAGCAACAAGCCAGGAGAACCAGGGAAGGTTCGCATCTGTGGAGATTTCAAAATCACCGTTAATCCGGTGCTTCACACGGTGCAGTATCCGCTTCCGCGGATTGAGGATATTTTTGCTTCGTTGTCTGGCGGGAAACACTTCACCAATATAGACCTGGCGCAGGCGTACTTGCAGGTGGAGGTTGAAGAAGAGTCACGCCAATACCTCACGATCAACACGCATCGAGGTTTGTACCGGTACAATAGGCTGGTTTTTGGAGTGGCATCGGCTCCAGCAATTTGGCAGAGGGCCATGGAGCAGGTATTACAGGGAATTCCAGGCACACAATCTTACCTGGACGATATTCTGATTACAGGTGATGGTGATGAAGAACACCTCGCAAACTTGGAACTGGTGCTCAACAGACTGAAAGAGTATGGACTTAGAGTTAATCGGCAGAAATGTGAGTTCTTCCAGAAGCGGATCTCGTACTGTGGTCATGTCATTGACCGGGAGGGGCTTCATAAGTCTCCTGACAAGATAGAGGCAGTTGTAAAGGCTCCCGCTCCGGATAATGTCTCTCAGTTGAGGTCGTTTCTAGGATTGATTAACTATTACCTTAAATTTCTACCAAATCTATCCACGGTACTGCACCCGCTAAACGCTCTTTTACAGAAGGGGGTACCATGGGAATGGAGCGAAAACTGTAAGAAGGCATTTCGCAAAAGCAAAGAATTGATCACCTCAGAGGAAGTGTTGGCTCACTTCAACCCGACACTGCCTATTCAGTTGGCTTGTGATGCTTCTCCATATGGTATTGGGGCAGTACTCTCACACAAGTTGCCAAATGGCACGGAAAGGCCAGTCGCGTTTGCATCCAGATCATTGACCTCCGCTGAGCGCAACTATGCGCAGATCGATAGGGAGGCTCTCAGCCTTGTATGGGGAGTGAAGAAGTTTAATCATTACCTGCAGGGCCAAAAATTCACACTTCTGACAGACCATCAGCCGTTGGTATCCATTTTTAACCCTAAGAAGGGTGTGTCAGTGATGACAGCACAGCGTCTCCAGAGATGGTCCCTTTTCCTAGGGGCACATCAATATCAAATAGAATTCAAAGGTACGAAGCAGCATGGCAATGCTGATGGGCTGTCGCGCCTGCCACTACCTGAAGAAGAAGAAACGACGAAAGTTGACCCTGTTGAGTTATTTCATTCGACCATCATCGAGTGTTTACCAGTCACCAATGCAAGTATTGAAAGAGAAACCAGGAACGACCCGACACTGTCCAGAGTCTACGAGGTGACAGTGAAAGGATGGCCAACACGTGGTGATCCTCTGTTACCGGCATTCTCGGCAAGGCGAGACCAGCTGTCCGTCTGCCATGGTACTTTGATGTACGGGACAAGAGTGATTATTCCTCCCAAGTTAAGGGAAAGAGTTCTAAAAGAACTGCATGAAGGTCATCTGGGGGGAGTTAAGATGAAAAGTCTTGCTAGGGCTTATGTATGGTGGCCGGGTATTGACCAACAGATAGAGGAGTTGACGAAAAGCTGTGCTGGGTGCCAAAAAGTGCAAAATGCACCTCCGATCGCACCACTACACCCATGGGAATGGCCTTCAGCCCCATGGCAATGCGTACATATTGACTTTGCTGGTCCATTCATGGACTCCATGTTCCTAATTGCGGTGGACGCACATTCCAAATGGCCAGAAGTGATCAAGATGAATACCACTACTTCAGAAAAGACAATTGCGGTGTTAAGAACAATATTCGCAAGGAACGGATTGCCAGAACAGATCTGTTCGGACAACGGACCACAGTTCGTGTCGGAAGAATTCCAAAAATTCTTAAAGAAGAATGGGGTGAAACATTATACCTCTGCCCCATATCATCCGGTGACAAACGGGTTGGCCGAGAGATTTGTCCAAACATTCAAAAAGGCAATAAAGGCCATGAACGATGATCAGATTCCGCTACAGCACAAGGTGGACAATTTCCTAATGGCATATCGAAACGCCGCTCATGCAGTGACTAACCAAAGTCCTGCCATGATGTTTTATAACAGGAGGTTGCGGTCCAGGTTGGACTTGTTAAAACCAAATGTGCGGAGGGAAGTGGAAAACAAACAGTTCCGGCATATTAATAACAAGACCACTCGAAGTTTCGACGTAGGACAACCAGTGTTGGCAAGGGGCTATGGAAACGAAAAATGGCAGTCCGGAACAATTTGGGCCAGACAAGGACCTCTGATGTACACAGTAGATATTGGTAACAATGTGATAAGGCGTCATGCGGATCAACTGGTAGAATCGAGAGCAAGGGTCGAACCCATGGTTGCGACAGAGACAACTGTGGAAGACGTTAATGAACCTGAAGCATCTACCTCGGCAGGGAATGTACCTGATGAAGATAACACCCAATGCATGGGAGACTAACTAGAGGAGTCACCTCAGCAACAGGAATCAGAGACCACTGAAAGGCGTTATCCAAACCGAATCAGAAGGCCTCCTGAGAGACTGAACCTTTGAACTGTTTATACCTGAAGTTATATATGTTATTATGGTATGTTAAATGGGGATATGACTGTTAAGCTAAAAAGGGAGGATTGTGGTGTATGTAACCTGTTCCACCTTAAGAGAACTTAAGCCTGTTCCACCTTAAGAGATGTACTACTTTCTCTGGCTGCTGTATACGTAATACCGGTGGTGACCACCGGTATATAAGCACTGTGTAGTAATATTGTATTTAGTATAGTCCTGACCTCCAACCAGTAAAGACCTGTTGAACTTTAATCTTGTAGTCTGTGTTAGTAATTACAACTAGAACACACAGACTTAACAGTTACGGTCACGGAAGGAGCGTTAATCACAGCCATAAATCCTTCCACCACTTCATACAGTTCCCCAAAGGGAACAGTGTGAAGACACGTATGACGACGACGTTGCTAATTAAATAAATGGAATGAAAAAAATGCTTTCAGGGCTTTTAAAAGTCTTTAAATTGCTTTAATTCTGTTTAAAACTACTTCAGATTCTTCAAAATAATGTAAACGTTTTTAAAAGTTTATAAAAGTTACCAAAAGCTTCATAAAAATACCAAAAACCTATTTAAAATGCTGCTCTGCATGTAAAAATGCTTTGCAGCTTGTGAGAAACATTGGGGGCGTGTCCTATTAAACTGAGACCTGAAGGGGCGTGTCTCACTTGCACTGCGCACTCCAGGCTTCACGCTGGCTGCACTCCTGGGCGGCGTGACATCAGACGCTGCCCGGGAGTCATCATTTTAAAACAGGAATTCCAGGCGTCCCTGAAGCTCAACGGCCGGCGCGTCGGGTAAGTGCACATCGGGGGCTTGCACGCGCGGCAAGCCCCCGATCCTAATTTCTGCCCCCATAGAGTTCTCTTTGAGATACTGTTTGCGGTCTTCCAGGAACATCTCTCTGAAGCCTCTGCACTTCTTTAATGGATGGGGCTTGCTGTGGATGGGGCATTGTTTGCTCATATCCTCAGATTTCTTCTGATCCTTCGTGTTCTCGGTTGAAGACACTTGCATTTTGTGGACAGATATTGGTGTCTTTCCATGTCTGTCAAACTTATCTCTCCTGGCAAGTGCTGTGTGGGAGGAGAAGAAGTTGAAGCTGGGGTCGTTCCTGGCTTTGGCTTTTTTACGGATGAAGTTGGCAAACACAGAGAATGGAGGGAAGGTAACGTTGTGCTTTAGCTTGAACTCTGACCCGAGCGATATCCACTTCTCCTGCAGATTGAATGGAAGCTTCTCAATGATGGGACTTACCCCTCTGGAAGTGTCTAAGTACGATAGGCTGGGTAGGTAGCCCTCCTGCTTTGCGGCTTCGAGTTCCGACAGCAGATCTCCAAGGTCGCGGAGCTTCTGGGATTCCTTATTTGTCAACTTCGGAAAGTTCTCCAACCTGGCAAAGAGAGCCCTTTCAATGGCTTCAGGCGAGCCATAGCTTTCTTCCAGCCTCGCCCAAGCCATCTTCAACCCCGCTGGCGGATGTCTCACATTGACCGCTTTTATCCTGCGTGCCTGTCCAGCGGACTCTGGGCCGAGCCATTTGATAAGGAGGTTGAGCTCTTCTCCTGCTGACAGGTCTAAGCCCGATATGGCGCCGTGGAAGGAGGACTTCCATGCCCGATAATTCTCTGGCCTGTCATCGAACGTGATTAACCCTGTAGTCACCAGCTGGCTGCGTGCAAGGTATTTGGCAAGGTCGTAGGTGCTGTGACCTGTGCCAGGGTTGCCTTGAGTAGGAGCTCTGTTGGGGGTCTCAAGGAAATGAGAGGGGGTTTCCTGTTGACTTTCTCTCTTCAGCGCTCCATTCCTCTGATCCTGTGACTTGAGGCACGCTGTCCATTTTGACCTTGATTGGTGCCATGGGGCATGTTATATGAAGTGCTTGAGTCTGTAGAGATGTACGGGTCTTCATCCCTCTCTCTCGTAAACTGTATGTCGGCTTGGTCGCTCACGTAATCTCTGGTGTGCTGTCGTCGACTCTGCCGCGGAACGGGAATTAACGGGAAGCTGTCTCAGGATCAGCTTCCACTAAAATTGCCTCGAATACTTGTGCCTCAGCTAATGCAGCATCTATCTCTTTTTCTTCCTGTAGAGCGTCTAATGTGGCTTGGAGACGGGCCTGTTCTGCCTGGCGTCCAACTTGGAGATGGGCCTGGTCAGCTTGGAGTTCAGCTTGGAGACGGGCCTGGTCAGCTGTGAGACGGGCCCGGTCGGCTTTTATTTCAGCTTTGAGACGGGCCTGTTCAACTTTTATTTCTATTTCTTTGTCGGCATGCGCAGCTCTGGCTTGGGCTGCTTCTAGCTTAGCCCGTGCTTTGGCGATGGCCATGCTTACCCTAGAACCACCTGACGACCGTGAACTGGCTGGTTACCGTGAACCAGCTGATGACCGTGAACCAGCTGGCGATCTAGAACCAGCTGACGATCTGTAGCAACGAGAGCTTATAGACAGACTGTCACATTCTACAGTTTCATCTAACTGTTTAAGGTCTCCTACTCGCTGAGTAGCGTTTTCGGTATTATCTTCTGACATGTTGATGTGAGGTAAGTGTGGTGTACAAGGTGAAGACTTAAGCTGGCTCTGTCGTGATGGCCTACTCTGTGTCCTTGCTGCTCCACGTGGAGGATCTCCTCTCTTCACAGCTAGCCGTATTGCTGTCTTTTCACTGTACTGGTCTCACTAGACGTGCTCCTATCTAGTTATCCAGCCAGCTAAACACTCATTCAAATAATTCCTCGAGAAGCGGGTTTGCTGTTTTGAAGCTTTACTTGATCAAATTTGTGAAACTGTAAACAAAGACAAAGTATGTTTTGTACATAGAACTGAGTACTATACATTAGATGTTACATAAGATATAAACATGTTTATGATAATAGAATAGACTAATTGGATAACTAAATAGCACTGGAGCTAAACTTCGGTAACTAACAACTAATAACTTCTTATAGACAAAGTATTGTCAAAATACTACACTGACAAGGTTGTTCTCATGTTATTAAACAAAGATACTCACAGACATTTCATCTTGCCTACTGTATGGGAAGAGATGGAACAGGATTGTGAATCCCTCATGTAGCTTTCTTCATAACTTTGCCAGGTTCTTCCTGGAATACTACTTCCGGGTCAAACAGGAACAAGGTCAAATAACCTAATGCTATACACTAACACTGCTATACACTAACTACCACTAGAGGGTGCTATCTGCATGTAATAAGTCCAGAACAATTCCAATATCCAAGTCATTTATATATATATCAAAAAAAGCAGTGATCCTAGCACTGACCATTGGGAAACACCACTGTTCATTGTTTTCTGTCCTTAAGCCAATTTCTTATCCAAGCTGAGACTGACCCCCCCATTCCATGAGCCTCAATTTTGCTAACCAACCTTTTATGTGGTACTTTGTCAAATGCTTTCTTAAAATCCATAAAGACAACATCCACTGCATTCCCTTCATCAACCTTCTCTGTTACTTCATCAAAAAATTCAATTAGATTAGTCAAACCTAATCTGCCTTTTACAATTCTGTGCTGGCTCTCCTTAATTAACATAAACTTCTCCAAGTGCCTATTCATTTTTTCCCCTGATTATTGTTTCTAAAACCTTACCCACCACTGATGTTAAACTGACTGGCCTGTAGTTACTAGGATTGTCCTTACACCCTTTCTTGAACAAGGGTGTCACATTTGCCACTTTCCAATCCTCTGGCACCTCCCCTGTATCTAGGGAAGATTGGAAGATTATGGCAAGTCCTTCTGCTATCTCCACCCTCACTTCCCTTAGCAACCTGGGATGCAAGCAATCTAGACCAGGTGACTTATCCACTCTAAGCATATCCAGCCTTTCCATTACATCCTGCCTATCAATTTTCACCCCATCCATTACCTCTACCATCTCCGCTTCTACCAATATTTTGGCAGCATCCTCTTTCTTAGTAAGCGTCGATACAAACTACTCATTAAGCATTCTAGCCTTGCCCTGCGCCTCTAAGCATATATCACCTTCTTTGTCTCTAATAGGCCCCATCCCGCCTCTTACTATCTGCTTACTATTTATATGCTGTTGTAAGATTTTTGGTTCCCTTTTATGTTAACTGCCATTCTGTTCTCTCATTCTCTCCTTGCCATTCTTAATTTACTCTTCACTTGCCCTCTCAACTTATTGTATTTGGCCTGGTTCTCACTTGAAGAATTCATCTGACATACATCATACACCCTCTTTTTTTGTTTCATCATATTCTCTATCTCCCTCATCATCCAAAGAGCCCTGGCTTTGGTTCCCCTACCTTTCCCTCTTGTTGGAATGTACCTAGCCTTTACCTGAAATATCTCCTCCTTAAAGATCACCCATTGTTCCATTACAGATTTTCCTGTAAATCTTTAGTTCTATTTTAACCTGGCTAGACCCCCTCTCATCCCATTGAAGTTAGCTCTCTTCCAATTTAGAAGTTCTACTTTAGATTGTTCCTTGCTGTTCTCCATTACTAATCTAAACCTTATTATATGATGATCACTCTTACCCAAGTGTTCTCCCACAGACACTTGTTCCACTTGGCCCACCTCATTCCCCAGCACCAGATCCAGCAATGCCTCCTTCCTATTTGGGCTGAGAACATACTGGTCAAGGAAGTTCTCCTAAACACATTCCAGAAATTCCTCCCCCTCCTTTCCCTTTACTCCAACATTATCCCAATCAATATTTGGGTAATTAAAGTCCCCCAATATCACCACGCTATAGTTCTTGCACATCTCTGTGATTTCCCTACAGATTTGCTCCATTATCTCTCTCTCACTATTTGGAGGCCTATAGAATACCCCAATAGTGTGATAATACCCTTTTTGCTTCTCAATGCTAACCAAATGGATTCTTTCCTTGCCCGCTCAAGGACATCCTCTCTTTCCAATACTACAATGTCTTACCTAATCAGTACTGCCACCCCACCTGCCCTTTTTCCTTCCCTATCTTTTCTGAACACCTTATAACCGTGAATATTAAGTACACAATCCTCACCATTTTTAAGCCACGTTTCCTTTATTGCCACTGCATCAGATTCCCACATGGCTAATTGTGCTTGTAGCTTATCAACCTTATTCACCACACTTTGTGCGTTTACATACATGCATTCCAAACCTGTCTTTGTATTCCTCGTAGTCCTTCTTAGTCTGCTCCTATCTAATATGGTACTACTTCTGCGTCTAGTACTATCCAACACTCCCCCTCCTTCATGCACCATATTCCTCTTTTCTACTTCTATATGTTGGTGCCCACCCCCCTGTCAATTTAGTTTAAACCCTCCCCATCTACACTATTGAACCTCCCCACAAGGACATGGGGGGAAAAATTCAGTATCACCCCACTTGGGGCGCGATTATCGGCCATGCGCAAAGTTTAGCGCCTGGCGCTAATTATCGCCTCCAATGGCAAACTTGGTTTTTAACGCCCCTGGAGGTGATTGGAGCGCTAATTCAGGTGCTGCACACCTCTCTTAAGGTGCAAAGGCCGAGGAGCGAGGTGTTAACTCAGAGCGCTGGCGCAGCGCAGGTGATATCAGTTAGCCATGGAACACAGACACACTGGTGCCGGACAGTTCTTAAAGGGGAGGGTCGATCTTGCTCTCCAGCCACACCCTACTCATTGCAACCTTGAATCTCGGCCTGGAGAGACCTGTGCCTAAATTTTGCAGCCAAGGACTATGGAGAGGGCTAGGGAGCGAGCACAGCGCTTCAGCAAGCGGGTCTTGGAGGCTCTGGTTGGCGTGGTGGAGCGCAGAAGTTCAGTACTGTACCCAAAGAGTGGCAGGAGGCCTTTGCCGCGTGATTACAGAAGAATGTGGAGGGAGGTGGCACAGAGCGTCTCCTCCAGGAGCATGGTGCCCAGGACCCATATACAATGTAGAAAAAAGTTCAACGACCTCACTCGGGTCATCAGGGTGAGTGGCTTTTTTTCAATACCTCTCCATCCCTCCATCTCAAACTCACTCTATGGCCAGAGGGTCTTAAAACCCCAATGCCCAACACTCATCCAACACCTATGGCCCTCTCATGAAACACACAAGCACATTCCACACTTTGCATACAGTAAGGACTATTCACCTATGGGAAGCACATCAGGCAAGACCATAACTGTATATTTACTCAGACGCCGTCCTTTTTCTTGCAGGCCAAGCTACCTCATAATAGGAGACAGCAGCAACGGACGGGTGGAGGGCAGCCTCAGCTGTAGCCCCTCAGCGATCTTGAGGAGCGCGTTTACAGGATTGTGGCAAGCCGGGTGATCGTTCCCGTCGCCACTGGAGAGGCCGACCCCGTTCTGGAAAGCAATGGTAAGGTCATCACCTTTTTGTCCTCTCTCCTTCCACTTGTCCCTCAGAACACCAGCCTTTGACACTTTCAATCCAACTTAATAAATCGCTGCACCCATTCTTCCCTTACTGCCACCCTGTCCTCACGCTAAAGCCACTCTTGTACCGCCCTGCTTTCAGATGGTGATTCACCAGCTGAGGAGACGGGCCCTCAGGCTGCCAGTGGGAGTGAAGCTGCAGGCAAGGAGGAAGATGAAGCCAGAGCATCAGTGCCACCCTCTCCCGAGGAAGCCCATGCCCACACTGGGAACACGCCTTCTCTGGAGGTGAGCAGGGGGGAAGGGTCTGATGAGGGTGAAGCTCCAGGACCCAGCGGGCTGCAGCAACGCGATGGGGGTAGGGAAGCTCGGGGTCCTTCTCCCCGGGGGGAGAGTATGCCAGCGAGTCCTACTGCAGTGGATGTAGAGGAGGAGCGGCTGACCGCTGAAATTAACACCCAGGCAGTGGACATGCACAATGAGCTCATGGGTGCAGTGGGAAGGGTGCCCGAATGCATTGAATCACTGGCAAGGAGTGTGGAGTACTTCGCTGTAGCACAGGCGGATGCCACGCTGAAGCTTAGTGCTGCAATTCAGTGACTGGCTGCCATGACCCCGTCTCTGACTGCTCTCATGCAGACTCAGATTGAGGCCACGCGAGCACTGACTGCTGCCATCCTCACTGGTTCGGACACATTTCCCCGGGGCTCTCACCGCGCCGCAGCAGGCCAGCAATCTGTGCTCCAGCAGATTGTTCCAGATGCTGAAGTGCTACCCCGTGGGAGTGCCAGTGTGTCGGTCAAGCAGGGAGTTGCTGTTCTCTCTCAAGATGACAGCATTCCTGCTGCCACCACTGTCACTTCTCCACTGCACTTGCCACCGCCTGTAGGACATACTGCTGCTGCCCCTACAGAGTTGGTGCAGTCTGCAGCCGGGCCCTCCAGGCCCAGAACTGCTCGAGGCCGTCCTTCAAGGGCATCTGCAGTCTCAGGTTCTGACAATCAGCAGCCTTCCACCAGTCTTGCTGCAGCCACTGGGGTCCCATTACCGAGGAGCAGTAGGGTGGGAAGGGGGGAAGTGCCCAAGGGAAGGAGATCACCCTTGAAGGGCAAAAAGTAGGAGGTGTGACAAAATGATAGTCATTTTTTTATTAAAGACCGAGGTTCGTGCTCAAACTTTTGTTTAGTGTTTTGGACATTATCTCCAGGTTGTGAGAGCCAGTTATGTTAATGACTGTTTTTTTGTGTTTCTTTCTATTAGTTTGTCATGAGGAAATGACACACACAGAGTTTGTAAAATAAATAAGTTTTTGTATTCAAAATGTACATGTTTGGTCTTTGCAATCATTGCTGCCTTGGCCGGATTAGGGGTTGTGGGTTGGTTTTGTTCATGTTGTTCTCAATGGCAGAAGCCATTTCCTCAGCAGGGGCCTAGAAGCGGCTTGCTATCAGCCATTGATGGACGGCCCTTCCAGTTTCTACATTGTGGGCCTCCCTCCCGCCTTGGTGCTGCTGCTGATCATCCTCCTCCTCTTCCCCCTCCACTTTCCCCTCCTCTTCCTCCTCCTCCTCCTCCGTTGGTGCTCCAAGTCCTGGTGGCGTTGCCTGGGTCCTGAGGATTGCCAGGTTATGCAGCATGTAGCACACAACAACGAAGTGGGGGACTCGCTCAGACGAGTACTGCAGGGCTCCTCCAGAATGGTCCAGACAGCGGAACCATTGCTTGAGCACGCCGATTGTGTGCTCAACGATGTTCCTGGTAGCTTGATGGCTCTCATTGTACAGCAGCTCATAGAAACATAGAAACATAGAAGATAGGAGCAGGAGTAGGCCATTCGGCCCCTCGAGCCTGCTCCGCCATTCAATGCGATCATGGCTGATCATCCAAATTCAGTACCCGGTCCCTGCTTACTCCCCATACCACTCGATCCCTTTAGCCTTAAGAAATATATCAAACTCCTTCTTGAATATATTTAATGTATTGGCCTCTACTGCCTTCTGTGGTAGAGAATTCCACAGGTTCACCACTCTCTGGGTGAAGAAATTCCTCCTCATTTCTGTCCTAAATGGCCTACCCCTTATCCTTAGACTGTGACCCCTGGTTCTGGACTCCCTGACCATCGGGAACATCCTTCTTGCATCTAGTCTGTCCAGTCCTGTCAGAATTTTATAAGTTTCAATGAGATCCCCTCTCATTCTTCTAAACTCCAGCGAATACAAGCCCAATCGACCCAATCTCTCCTCATACGTCATTCCTGCCATCCCAGATATCAGCCTGGTAAATCTTCGCTGAACTCCTTCCATGGCAAGAACATCCTTCCTCAGATACGGCGACCAAAACTGCACACAATACTCAAGATGTGGTCTCACCAAGGCCCTGTACAACTGCAGCAAGACATCCTTGTTCCTGTACCCAAGCCCTCTCGCTACGAAGGCCAACATGCCATTTGCCTTCTTAATCGCCTGCTGCACCTGCATGCTTACCTTCAGTGACTGGTGCACAAGGACACCCAGATCTCATTGCACTTCCCCTTCTCCCAATCTATTGCCATTCAGATAATAATCTGCCTGCCTGTTTTTGCCACCAAAGTGGATAACCTCGCATTTATCCATGTTATATTGCATTTGCCATGCTTTTGCCCAATCACCCAACCTGTCCAAATCATCCTGGAGTTTCTCGGCATCCTCCTCACAGCACACACGCCCACCCAGCCTTGTGTCGTATGCAAATTTGGAGATATTACATCTAGTTCCCTTGTCTAGATGATAAATATATATTGTGAATAGCTGGGGCCCAAGGACTGATCCCTGCGGTACCCCACTAGTCACTGCTTGCCACTCGGAAAAAGACCCGTTTATTCCAACTCTTTGTCTTCTGTCTGCCAACCAGTTCACTATCCAAGTCAATACCTTGCCCCCAATCCCATGTGCCTGCAGGGGTGTTGGGCGTACGGAGCGGTGTCATCAGCCAGGTGCACAGTTGATATCCCTTGTCCCCGAGAAGCCAACCACCTGGATGATGCGATGCCTGGAAAAGTTCTGCCACAGTAGTCTGGCGCAGGATGTATGCATCGTGGTTGCTGCCAGGATAACAGGCATTGACAGCGAGTATCAGCTGGTCTGTGGTCACAGACCAACTGCACGTTTAAGGAATGGAACCCCTTTCGGTTGCGGAAATCCTCTGCATTCTCATGTGGAGCACGCAAATCCACATGCGTGCAGTCAATGGCGCCCTGCACCAAGGGGAAGCCCGCTATCCTCGCAAAGCCCATAGCGCATTCATGCTGCTTGTCCGGGGTCATGGGGAAAGAGTTGTACTCTTGTCTCCTTTTATAGAGGGCATTTGTGACCTGACGGATGCAGCAATGGACCGCGAACTGGGAGATATTGTTGATGTCCCCAGTAGCTGATTGAAATGAGCCGGTGGCATAAAAGTTGAGAGCCACTGTTATCTTCACTGCCACCGACAGAGATATCCTGCTCCTCAGTTGAGGCTGCAGACCTGGCTGCAGCTCAGTGACCACCTCCTTGCTGAAGCACAGCCTTTGCAAACACTGCTCCTCAGACATATTAATATATGAGAATTGTTGGCGAAATACCCCGGGAGGGTAAGGTCTCCTGTACAGAGGCCTGTTGGCCCTCCTCCATCTGGCCATGATTGCCACTCTCTCTCTGCGTCTCTGTGGCCTCCGAATCTGCTGGCGCAGGACGACGCCCCCAATTAGTGCAGCCCCCATAGTATCTTGGCAATCAAAGTAATGAAGGTCAAAAACCAAAGTACCTGCAAAGTTATGGTCAGAAGCCAAAACTACTTCACACAGCGTTGACTCAATGCAAAAGTCTCTCTTTCTCTCTCTCAAAATCTTTCTCTCTCTCTCAGAAGGAGTGGTGCAAAAATGTCTACCACACAAAAAGCCAGGAAGAGGCCCCCTTTAAATAGCGCCCCCCTGAGCCCCACAGCGACTGGGAGGCGTTCCAGTCTACCTGTCGTTGGTTGCGCCAGGCGGAAAGGAGGGAGGCGCCACTCAATTTCCATTCTGGGGCGTCACAAGGGCGTTGCACGCTCGAATGACGTCAAGATCTGCATGCGCAGGAGATCGGGCGGTATTGTTTAGCACTGCTGCAAAATGTCCGGTCAATTCCGCGAGAGGCGCAGATATCGCCGCGCCCAGGCGCCAGTTGCTTTATGCCCCATTAGCACCCTCTTAAGGCGCTAATGGGAGGTGCAAACCAACTTAATTTTTCCCCCATGGGATCTTGGGCTTCATAAATAGAGGTGTTGAGTACAAAAGCAAGGAAGTTTTGCTGAACTTTATAAAGTTCTGGTTAGGCCACAACTAGAGTATTTTTTTTATTCGTTTATGGGATGTGGGCATCGCTGGGAAGGCCAGCATTTATTGCCTATACCTAATTGCCCTCGAGAATGTAGTGGTGAGCCGCCTTCTTGAACCGCTGCAGTCCGTGTGGTGAAGGTACTTCCACAGTGCTGTTAGGTAGGGAGTTCTAAGATTTTGACCCAGCGATGATGAAGGCTCTGCGATATACTTCTAAGTCAGGCTGGTGTATGACTTGGAGGGGACCTTGGAGGTGGTGGTGTTCCCATGCGCCTGCTGTCCTTGTACTTCTAGGGAGAAGAGATCGCGGGTTTGGGAGGTGCTGCTGAAGAAGCCTTGGCAAGTTGCTGCAGTGCATCTTGTAGATGGTACACACTGCAGCCACAGTACACCGGTGGTGGAGGGAGTGAAAGTTTAAGGTGGTGGATGTTGAGTCTGTGTGTCCCAGTTATGCTTATTATAAATCACTGGACACAGACAACAAGAATAACTTTAACAGGTCTTTACTATTCGGAGGTCAGGGCTGAACTGCCCAGCAAATCACTACACAACGTTTATATACCGGTGTGGTCACCACCGGTATTACAGTATACAGCAGCCAAGAGAAAGTAGTACATCTCTTAAGGTAGTTCTCTTAAGGTGGAACAGGTTACATACACCACAATCCTCCATTTTTAGCTTAACAGTGTATATCCCCATTTAACATAACATAATAACATATATATATATATATATATACAACTTCATGCAAAACAGTTCAAAGATTCAGTCTCTGAGGAGGCCTCCTGATCTGAGTTGGATAAAGCCTTTCAGGGGTCTCTGATTCTCGTTGCTGGGGTGACTCATCTAGTTGATCTCTTATGGATTGGACATCATCATCAGGTACATTCACTTCTGAGGTAGATGCTTCAGGTTCACTAACTTCTTCCACGGTTGCCTCTGCCGTAACCATGTGTTCGACCCTTGTTCTCGATTCTACCAGTTGGTCAGCATGACGTCGTATTACATTTTCACCAATATCTACCGTGTACATCAGGGGTCCTTGTCTGGCCCGAATTGTTCCAGATTGCCATTTCTCATTTTTATAGTCCCGGGCTAACACTGGTTGTCCTATTTCGAAACTCCGAGTGGTCTTGTTATTTATATGCTGGAACTGTTTGTTTTCGGCTTCCCTCCGCACATTTGGTTTTAACATGTCCAACCTGGACCGCAACCTCCTGTTATAGAACATCATGGCAGGACTTTGGTTTGTCACTGCATGAGTGGCGTTTCGATATGCCAGTAGGAAATTGTCCACATTGTGTTGTAGTGGGATCTGATCTTTGCTCATGGCCTTGATTGCTTTTTTGAACGTTTGTACAAATCTCTCGGCCAACCCATTTGTAGCCGGATGATATGGGGCAGAGGTATAATGTTTCACCCCATTCTTCTTCATGAATTTCTGGAATTCTTCTGACACGAACTGCGGTCCGTTGTCTGAACATATTTGTTCTGGCAAACCATTTCTAGCAAATATCGTTCTTAGCACCGCGATCGTCTTTTCCGAGGTAGTGGTAGTCATCTTAATCACTTCTGGCCATTTAGAATGTGCGTCCACTGCAATTAAAAACATGGAGTCCATGAATGGACCAGCAAAGTCAATGGGCCAGAAATTCGTGACCAAATGCGTGAGTACGGTCGGGGTACTCATGCATCTGGCCGTTGGAAATGCCGGCGTTCAGCATGCACAGCGCATGCAGGGAACGCCGGCATTTCCAGTCCTCGGAACGAAGGGGTTCATAGGCACAGCACGTGCAACTACACAGGCAGCGCTTGCGCAGTGAACTTCGTAGATTTCATTCATGGATTCAGTGAGGGTAAGTCCTTACAAGTTACACTTGAAAAAAGCAGGTGTAAAGTTGTTCCAAGGCTGCGGAGGAAGATATATTTTATTGTGGAGCTTCTGAAAGGCAATATTTTTGTTTGGGAAAGGGAGGGAAGTTATTTTAAGAAATTATAAGTAAGTTTTAAAGTTTAAATTTTTTTTTTTTAAACGGGTTTTCAGAACGGTAGGTAGAAGGAGCAATTGTGGCTGTGTGAATGGAATGTGAAAATGAGTGTTCTAAAATGAGCAATGTAACATTTCCAGCACTTTTAAGAAAGAAACTTTTCATCAGTAATAAGTAATTATGTATGTATGTCCGCATATATTCCTTTACGTATATGTATGTATGTTTTATATTCCTTTACTTATGTGTATGAATGTATGTTTTTAATTATGATTTTCCAATAAGTTACTTTCTCTGAAAGTCATAATTAAATAATACATTCATACACATAAGTAAAGGAATATATACATAACACGCAAAGGAATATATACAGACATACATACTTTCAGAAGCTCCACGATAAGAAATATCTTCCTCCGCAGCCTCTGGAGCAACTGTACCCACGCTTTTTTCATGTGTAAGTTGTAAGGACTTGACCTCACTGAAAGCATGAATGAAAGCGGCGAATTTTACTGCGCTCGCGTTCTGCCTCTGAACCCCTTCGTTCAGAGGACAGGAAATGCCGGTTTTCCCCGCATGCGCTGTGCATGCTGAAAACCGGCATTTCCTCCGGCCACACGCGTAAATACCCCGACCGTACTCGCGCATTTGGAAGGGAATTACTGGGCCAACATTTTACATGTCAATAAAATGAAAAATTTAACAATTGCACGATTTGCCCCCTCGCATCTGCGACTGAGGGTCCAAGGAGGTGCATTGCGCAAGAGGTCATCGTCGTACATATCCTCACACTGTTCCCTTTCGGGAACTGTATGAAGTGGTGGAAGGATTTATGGCCGTGATTAACGCTCATTCCGTGACCGTAACCATCTTTGAACCAGCCATTAGGGTGGTTAGTCCTATGGCGTGAGGGTTTTACGGGCTCCCACAACCCATCTGAGGGGGGGGGCCACCCACACCCACGGACGCAAGTATCCCGCTGGATGTCCACCCAGAATTTATAGTTGGAGCTCCGACTCCACTTGCCGGGACTGTCTGGAGTGGGGTTCAAAACCCTACTCCTTCTGGCCCAGCGGCGGGGATGCTTACTGCTACGCAAAAGGCCCACTCCGCACAAAAGGTGACACCCATACGTTTCCTGCGCCTTTTCCCTCCCCGTGACTGGAGCCCTATGCTGCCACTTGAAAGACCAAGCTATCATCAGCCCTTTTTGCGGCGCCTTTGACTTCTCATTACCAATGATGAGCAGGCGCTGCGCCTCCACCTCCTTGAGGAGATTGCTGAGGTCATCATCAGTTCAATTGTGAGTTCTTTTAATGCCGTGAATTATGCTCATTCCAGCCATTTCACGTTGCTAATCGGATTGGGCCTTTGGCATAGCGGTAGGATCCCCGCTGCTGGGCCAGATCAGGGTAGGGTTTCGAACCCCGCTCCAGACAGTCCCGGCAAGTGGAGTCGGAGCTCCGGCTCTAAATTCTGGGTTGACATCCAGTGGGATATTTGCGTCTGTGGGTGTGGGTGGCCCCCCCTCCTTGCATAGCTTGTGGGAGCCCGTAAAACCCTCCCGCCATAGGACTAACCGCCCTAATGGCTGGTTCAAAGATGGTTACGGTCACGGAATGAGCGTTAATCATGGTCATAAATCCTTCCACCACTTCATACAGTTCCCCAAAGGGAACAGTGTGAAGACACGTATGATGACGACATTGCTAAATAAATAAATGGAATTAAAAAAATTCTTTTAGGGCTTTTAAAAGTCTTTAAATTGCTTTAATTCTGTTTAAAACTACTTCAGATTCTTCAAAATAATGTAAACATTTTTAAAAGTTTATAAAAGTTACCAAAATCTTCAAAAAACTTCCAAAAACCTATTTAAACTGCTGCTTTGCATGTAAAAATGCTTAGCAGCTTGGCAGAAACATTGGGGGCGTGTCCTGTGAAACTGAGACCTCAAGGGGCGTGTCTCAGTTGCACAGCGCGCTACAGGCTTCGCGCTGGCTGCACTCCCGGGCGGCGTGATGTCATACGCTGCCCGGGATTCTTCTTTTTGAAACACGAATTCCAGGCGTCCCTGGAGGTGATCGGCAGGCGCGTCGGGTAAGTGCAAATCGGGACCTTGCACGCACGGCAAGCCCCGTTCACGAATTTCTGGCCCAATATGTACTCGTTGCCATGGGGTTGAAGGCCATTCCCATGGATGCAGCGGCGCAATCGGAGGTGCATTTTGAACTTTTTGGCACCCTGAGCAGCTTTTCGTCAGATCCTCTATCTGTTGGTCGATACCCGGCCACCACACATAAGCCCTAGCAAGGCTTTTCATGCAGTTCCTTTAGAACTCTCTCTCTTTAACTTAGGAGGAATAATCACCCTTGTTCCATACATCAATGTTCCTTGACAGACGGACAGTTGTTCTCGTCTTGCTGAGAATGCCGGTAACAGTGGATCACCATGTGCTGGCCATCCCTTCACTGTCAATTTGTAGACCCGGGACAGTGTCGGGTCATTCCTGGTTTCTCTTTCAATACTTGCATTTGTGACTGGTAAACATTCGATGATGGTCGAGTGAAATAACTCAACAGGGTCAACCGTCGGTGTCTCCTCCGCTGTAGGTAGTGGCAGGCGCGACAGCCCATCAGCATTACCATGCTGCTTTGTACCTTTGAATTCGATCAGATATTGATGTGCCCCTAGGAAAAGGGACCATCTCTGGAGCCTCTGTGCTGTCATCACCGAAACACCCTTCTTAGGGTTAAAAATGGATACCAACGGCTGGTGGTCTGTCAGTAGCGTAAACTTTTGGCCCTGCAGGTAATGATTAAACTTCTTTACTCCCCACACAAGGCTGAGAGCCTCCCTATCTATCTGAGCATAGTTACGCTCAGCGGAGGTCAATGATCTGGATGCAAACGCGACTGGCCTTTCCAAGCCATTTGGCAACTTGTGTGAGAGTACTGCCCCAATACCATATGGAGAAGCATCACAAGCCAAACGAATAGGCAGCGTTGGGTTGAAGTGAGCCAACACTTCCTCTGAGGTGATCAATGCCTTGCTTTTGCGAAAGGCCCTCTTACAGTCCTCGCTCCACTTCCGTGGTACTCCCTTCTGCAAAAGAGCGTTCAGCGGGTGCAGCACCGTGGATAAATTTGGCAGAAACTTATGGTAATAGTTAATCAACCCTAGGAACGACCTCAACTGGGATACATTATCCAGAGCGGGAGCCTTCACAACAGCTTCGATCTTGTCAGGAGACTTATGAAGCCCCTCCTGGTCAATGACATGACCACAGTACGAGATCCGCTTCTGAAAGAACTCACATTTCTGGCGATTAACTCGAAGTCCATATTCTTTCAATCTGGTGAGCACCAGTTCCAAATTTGCAAGGTGTTCCTCATCATCATCTCCTTTAATCAGAATATCGTCCAGGTAACATTGTGTGCCTGGAATTCCCTGTAATACCTGCTCCATGGCCCTCTGCCAAATTGCTGGAGCCGATGCCACTCCAAAAACCAGTCTATTATACCGATATCTATGCGTGTTGATCATGAGATACTGGCGTGACTCTTCCTCAACTTCCATCTGTAAGTACGCCTGCGCCAGGTCTATCTTGGTGAAGTGTTTCCCGCCAGACAACGAAGCGAAGATATCCTCAATCCGCGGAAGCGGATATTGCACCGTGTGAAGCACTGGATTAACAGTGATCTTGAAATCTCCACAGATGCGAACCTTCCCCGGTTCCCCCGGCTTGTTGCTCGATGAACGCTTCATGACGGGAACAATGGGCGTGGCCCACTCACTCCAGTCCACCTTAGATAGTACTCCTGAACGTTCTAGTCCTTCCAGCTCAGCTTCCACAGCAGGTCGTATCGCATAAAGTACTGGTCTGGCTTTGAAAAATTTCGGGTTTGCATGTTCTTCAACCTTGATGTTTGCCGTAATTCCTCTCAGTGTTCCCAGTCCCTGTTGGAACACCTCTTTAGCATCGTTCAATATTCTGGACAATCGTTTAGGTTTGACATCTTTTTTACCGGAATCTACCGTTAGTGCTTTTAAGGAATGCCAGTCCATATTTATTCTCCTGATCCACTCCCGTCCCAGTAGTGGTGGACTTCCCTCAGGTAGCACATATAAGTCCATTCCTCGGCTTTCTTTGCCCTTGTGGACCACCTTTAACTTTATCTTTCCGATGGGGTATACTCTTTGCCCCGTGTATGTTTTCAATACAATCTCCGTATCCCGTAGGGGAATATGTGGGAATAACCTTTTGTAATCTTGCTTATTCATGACCGTCAATGCCGATCCAGTGTCCAATTCCATCTTCACTTGGACTCCTGCTACCTGAAGCGTGATCCAGATAGTTTGGTGGTCTGCTGTGTTACCCACATTGTGTACTCTTAGACAACCCAGTTCCTTACTGCTGGAGTCTGAATCTGACTCCTGTTCATCCGAACTGTTCTCTGTCACCTTGTGTACCTTTCTGCACTTTTCCTGCGGTGACTTTTTGTTGCTGGTCTTCTTTCCTGACCGGCATACTTTAGCTATGTGACCAAGCCTGCCACATTTTTTGCATTCCTGATTTTTGAACCAGCACTGGTTCTGATTGTGCGTTGTCTTTCCACAACGATAACACTTTACTGCACCCAAAGCCATTTGATTGGTGCTGAGTTCCGATGACCTTAGCTGTGTATTGATTTCTTTGTGGGTTCAATAACAACTCATTTATGAAAGAGAATGAGTTTTAATCTAAAGTCTATTCAACTGTTTTTAACAGCCTTTACAGAACACACCATGCTGTGATGCATCTAGAATGAAACAGAAAGTAAAACTCTCCTTGCTTGTCTGTGTCACATGACCTCTGCTGCTCAGGCACAAGCAATCAAAAACACAGACAAATATGCTGTAAGGCATAAGTAATCAAACACAGACAAATATCATCACTATTTGCTGATATCATTACATCTCCCTTTCTTAAAACAAAAGTATTTTACTTTTAACTAACAACATTTAATGAACTTACATTATCATTATCATGATCAAGGTTTTTTACCCTTGCTTTGTGTGTTCACATGAAATATGTCAATACACTAGAACTTGAAGAAAGAATAAGATAACATTACTTCCTTCTATAACAATAGTACTTAAATTTGCTCAATGAGTCTCTCAGGAGGCTTCACGTGTCTTGAGGATTTTCTGATTGATTGTCCTTGAATCTGAGTTGTTGCCTCAGATGATTGGTTCTCAGCTGTGTGATCAGGTTGTTCTTTGAACTTCCTCACTTTCTCCCCCTCTTTTGTTTTCAGGAGGTTCTCCGGGATGGGTAGGTTTGACCTTAGCCGACGTCCCATCAGGAGTTGGGCTGGTGACATACCACACTCGAGCGGTGTTGTGCGGTATACAAGCATGCTCTGGTCGAAGGCAGTTCCACTGTCTTTTGCCTTGTACTTCAGTCTTTTCACTGTGTTTGCGGGCTCTCCTGGGTCAACAGCTCTGGACAACGTGTCTGCTGTATACATCAGCTTACCCGGTGTGTACGCAACATTCAGTTCATCATAGACTGTCTCTCTTTCACTTTCCACAACGAGGACTCTCTTTACCAGGTTCAGTCTCTCACAGGCTTTTAAACCTAGTATGGCTTGCACATCCTTTGGCACCACGATTAATGCTAGCGTGTGCTCTCTGTCCTTGTGTGTTACTTTGACAATGCATCTTCCTTTCACTGGTATATCAGTACCTGAGTATCCGGTCACTTTCACTTGTATTCCATGTAACTTTGGTTTGGGTCTAATTCTCTTAAAATTGGTCTCTGATATCACATTAACTTGTGCTCCAGTATCCAATTTAAATGGAATATGTATGTCGTTCACTTTTAGTGTCAACATCCAGTCTCTTTCTTCTTTTTTGTTTTCAGACACCACATCTACATAGAATTCCTCTATCTCGCTTTCATCTACTGCATGGACCTTGCTTTGTTGCACTTGGTTCTTGCAGCAACGGGCATAATGGTTGTTCTTGTTGCAACTATTGCAAGTTTTACCACATGCTGGACACTTTCTTGGTGGATGCTGTGTACCGCATCGACTACATGACTTCCGATTGTCCCTTTCATTTTCGTTTGCTGGCCACGTCTCTCTTTATTCACATTGGCGCTCTCTTTGTTAAACGGTTTGTATCCGTTCTTTCTCACTGCACCCACGTTGCAGCTAATGTCACTGAACAGCTCCTTTGCCTGCAACTTCACAGTCTCTGTAGCCCTACACAGTGCTATGGCTTTTCCCAGGTCTAGATCTTGCTCTCTTAGCAGTCTTTCCCTTAGACCATTATCTGGAATAACACACACCAGTCTGTCTGTTATCAGCGAGTCTGTCAGTCCCCCAAATTCACACGATTTGCTTCGGTTTCTCAGTTCAGTCACATACTGATCAATAGTCATGCCGATTTTCTGTACACATGTGAAAAATTTGTGCCTCTCAAAGGTCACGTTGCATTTAGGTATGCAGTAGGCCTCAAACTGTTCCATTATTTTATCTAGCTTCATTTTGTCTCCATCAACAGCAAATATGAAATTATTATATACCTCCAGCACTGCATCACCCACGACATGTAAGAACAGTGACGATTTCTGTTTATTACTTTTCTCGTCAGCTCCGATTGCCGCTAAATACAACTCTAAACGTTGTTTGAACCTTCTCCAATTTTCAGCCACATTACCTGACAACTGAAGTGTCGCCGGTGGGAGTAAACCTTCCATTTTTCACTTCGTTAGCTATTCTCTAATGGTAAGCAATGATGTTCTCTTCTGGCTTGCTAATATGTGGAGAGCTGATTTCGCTTACTTGCCACAACTCCTTTCACTGTCCCATCGCGTTGCTAACTTCAGGTTTTTACTCTTTCAGCCACTTCTGACACCATGTATTGATTTCTTTGTGGGTTCAATAACAACTCATTTATGAAAGAGAATGAGTTTTAATCTAAAGCCTATTCAACTCTTTTTAACAGCCTTTACAGAACACACCATGCTGTGATGCATCTAGAATGAAACAGAAAGTAAAACTCTCCTTGCTTGTCTGTGTCACATGACCTCTGCTGCTCAGGCACAAGCAATCAAAAACACAGACAAATATGCTGTAAGGCATAAGTAATCAAACACAGAGAAATATCATCACTATTTGCTGATATCATTACAAGCTGCATTTCCGCAGTGCCTCTCGCTGCGGCTTCGTGCGATGCTGCAATAGTGACAGCTTTATCAAGCGTAAGATCATTCTCCTCTAGCAGTCGCTTTTGTGTTCCTTCTTTTAACAATCCACACACAAATTTATCTCTCAGCGCATCTGCTAGTCCTGTTCCAAACTGACAGTACTTTGATAGCTTACGCAGTTCAATTAAGAAGTCAGCGTTGCTTTCTTCTTTCAGCTGCGTTCTTCTGTAAAATTTAAATCGTTCCGCTATCAGCAGCGGCGTGGGGTTTAAATGATTTTTCAGGACAGTAACAATATTCGCGAAAGTCTGATCCGCCGGTTTATCTGGTGATACAAGGTGCTTCAATAGCCCGTACGTCTTCGCACCCATTGAGTTTAATAAGGTTAGTGCTTTCTTATCATCTGGTACCTCATTTGCTTTACAATAAACTTCCATGCGTTCTACATACGTGGCCCAATCTTCGACATCGCTATCAAAAGCATTGATGTTACCATGTTTAGGCATCCTTGCAAGTTTCTTTAAATTTTCTTTTTCCCAAAATGGCAGATTTTCCCGCGCTCGTCTTCTTCCCCCGCCGACTACAATGGTGGCTTCCCGCGTTTGCCTTCTTCCCCCGCTGGCTGCTATGGCGATTGCCATGCTGCTGCCGTTCTCGCCTCCCCAGCGGTTCTCAATTCCCCGACGCTGCTTTTGCTCCCCCGCAGTTCCCGTGGGCATTCACGCTTCCCCTGCTGTTGCGCCTCTCAGCCCCGCTTGCAGGCCGGTCCTTTACACCGGCTGCGGTTGAGTTCTCCGCGGGTCTCGTGGCCTTAACGCTGCCCCAGTCGCTGCGCCTCTCGGCCCCGATTGCAGCCCGGCTCTTTTCACCGGCCGCGGTCGAGTTCTCCGCCCTTTTTCCTCCGTTTTCCCTCCCCTACTCCACAGCCAACGCGGCCGACTTTCTGCTCGTGTCGCTGATCGGCTTACCCACCACCGTGGTAGAAGGGATGATCACTGCCTGTCGCTGATGGAGGGCTTCGTGGTCAGAATTTTTCTTTTTAACCCGGGTTCTCGATGCCTCCCGTGCGATGTGGTGCTCAGCAGGATGATGAGGGCGGATGCCTCTTCTCGACGCCCGTTCTGAGGACGAAGCTGCCTTGGATGTAAAACTGCCGCAGGGCAAGATCGGACTCGTCGCCACTGTTGAGTCTGTGTGTCCCAGTTATGCTTATTATAAATCACTGGACACAGACAACAAGAATAACTTTAACAGGTCTTTACTATTCGGAGGTCAGGGCTGAACTGCCCAGCAAATCGCTACACAACATTTATATACCGGTGTGGTCACCACCGGTATTACAGTATACAGCAGCCAAGAGAAAGTAGTACATCTCTTAAGGTAGTTCTCTTAAGTTGGAACAGGTTACATACACCACAGTGGATGTGGTGCCAATCACGTGGGCTGCTTTGCCTTGAATGGTGTCGAGCTTCTTGAGTGTTGTTGGAGCTGCACTCATCCAGGCAAGTGGAGAGTATTCCATCACACTCCTTACTTGTGCCTTGTAGATGGTGGAAAGGCTTTGGGGAGTCAGGAGATGAGGCACTCACCGCAGAATACCTAGCCTCTGACCTGTTCTTGTTGCCACATTATTTTGTGGCTGGTCCAGTTAAGTTTCTGGTCAATGGTGACCCCCAAGGATGTTGATGGTGGGGGATTCAGCGATGGTATTGCCGTTGAATGTCATGGGGAGGTGGTTAGACTCTCGCTTGTTGGAGATAGTCATTGCCTGGCACTTGTGTGGCACGAATGTTACCTGCCACTTATCAGCCCAAGCCTGAATGTTGTCCAGGTCTTTTTGCATGTGGGAATGGACTGCTTCATTATCTGAAGAGTTGTTAATGGCGCTGAATGCTGTACAGTCAACAGCGAACATCCCCATTTCTGACCTTATGTTGGAGACAAGGTCATTGATGAAGCAGCTGGAGATGGTTGGTCCTAGGACACTGCCCTGAGGAACTCCTGCAACGATGTCCTGGGGCTGTGACGATTGACCTTCAACCACCACAACCATCTTCCTTTCTGCTAGGTAGGACTCTAACCAGTGCAGTGTTTTCCCCCCGATTCCCATTGACTTCAGTTTTACTTGGGCTCCTTGATGCCACACTCGGTCAAATGCTGCCTTGATGTCAAGGGCAGTTACTCTCACCTCACCTCTGGAATTCATCTCCTTTGTTCATGTTTGGACCAAGGCTCTAATGAGGTCGGGAGCCGAGTGGTCTTGGCAGAACCCAAGCTGTGTATCAGTGAGCCGGTTATTGGTGAGTAAGTGCCGCTTGATAGCACTGTCGATGAAACCTTCCATCACTTTGCTGATGATTGAGAATAGACTGATAGGGCGGTAATTGGCCGGGTTGGATTTGTCCTGCTTTTTGTGGACAGGACATACCTGGGCAGTTTTCCACATTGTTGGATAGATGCCAGTGTTGTAGCTGTACTTGAAAAGTTTGGCTAGAGGCACGGCTATTTCTGGAGTACAAGTCTTCAGCACAATAGCCGGGATGTTATCGGGGCCCATAGCCTTTGCTGTATCCTGTGCACTCAGCCATTTCTTGATATCATGTGGAGGGAATTGAATTGGCTGAAGACTGGCTTCTGTGATGGTGGGAACCTCTGGAGAAGGCCGATATGGATCATCCACTCGGCACTTCTAGCTGAAGATGGTTACAAACACTTCAGCATTGTCTTTTGCACCAACATCATTGAGGATGGGCTCCACCATCATTGAGGATGGGAATATTCATGGAGTCTCCTCCTCCCGTTAGTTGTTTAATGGGCCACCACCATTCACGACTGGATGTGGCAGGACTGCAGAGTTTTGATCTGATCCGTTGATTGTGGGATCACTTAGCCCTATCTATAGCATGTTGCTTTCACATTTTAAGCATGCATGTAGTCTTGTGTTGCAACATCCCCAGGTTGGCACCTCATTTTTAGGTGCGCCTGGTGCTGCCCCTGGCATGCTCTTCTACACTCCTTATTGAACCAGGCTTGGTTACCTGGCTTGATGGTAATGGTAGAGTGAGGGATATGCCAGGCCATGAGGTTACAGATTGTGGTGGAATACAATTCTGCTGCTGCTGATGGCCCACAGCGCCTCATGGATGCCAAGTTTTGAGCTGCTAGATCTGTTCTGAATCTATCCCATTTAGCACGGTGGTAGTGCCACACAACAAGAGGGAGGGTATCCTCAGTGTGAAGACGGGACTTTGTCTCCCCAATGACTGTGTGGCGGTCACTGCTACCAATACAGGTAGATTGATGAGGACGAGGTCATGTAGGTTTTTCCTTCGTGTTGGTTCTCTGAGCACCTGTCACAGGCCCAGACTGGCAATTATGTCCTTCAGCTTGGTCATTAGAGGTGCTACCGACCCACAATAATATGGTTGACTCATAACTGCCCTCCAAAATGGCCTAGCAAGCCACTCAGTTGTAAAAACCACTACGAAAAACAATAAGAATAAAACTGGACAGACCACCAGACATCGACCTCGGCACCGGCTATGGGCACGACAATGACAAACCCAGCCCAGTCGACCCTGCAAAGTCCTCCTCACCAACTTCTGGGGACTTGTGCCAAAATTGGGAGACTGCCCCACAGACTGGTCAAGGAACAGCCTGACATAGTCATACTCACAGAATCATACCTTTCAGCCAATGTCCCAGACTCCTCCATCACCATTCCTGGGTATGTTCTGTCCCATCGGCTGGACAGAACTATCAGTGGTGGTGGCATACAGTCGGGAGGGAGTTGCCCTGGGAGTCCTCAACATTGACTCTAGACCCCACGAAGTCTCATGGCTTCAGGTCCAGCATGGGCAAGGAAACCTCCTGCTGATTACCACCCTCAGCTGATGAATCACTACTCCTCCATGTTGAACACCACTTGGAAGAAGCACTGAGAGTAGCAAGGGCACTGAATGTGCTCTGGGTGGGGGACTTCAATGTCCATCACCAAGAGTGGCACGGTAGCACCACTACTGACCGAGCTGGCCAAGTCCTGAAGGATATAGCTGCCAATCTGGGCCTGTGACAGGTGATGAGAGAAGCAACATGAGGGAAAAACCTACTTGACCTCGTCCTCACCAATCTACCTGTCACAGATGCATCTGTCCATGACAGCATTGGTTGCAGTGACCTCCGCACAGTCATTGTGGAAATGAAGTTCTGTTTTCACACTGAGGACACCCTCCATCGTGCTGTGTGGCACTAACACTGTGCTAAATGGGACAGATTCAGAGCATATCTAGCAGCTGAAAACTGGGAATCCATGAGGCACTGTGGGCCATCAGCAGCAGCAGAATTGTGTTCCACCACAATCTGTAACCTCATGGCCCGGCATATCCCTCACTCTACCATTACCACCAAGCAAGGAGACCAAATCTGGTTCAATAAGGAGTGTAGAAGAGCATGCCAGGAGCAGCACCAGGTGTACCTAAAAATGAGGTGCCAACCTGGGGAAGCTGCAACACAGGACTACATACATACTAAGAATTGGAAACAGCGTGCTACAGATAGAGCTAAGTGATTCCCCAATCAACGGATCGGATCAAAGCTCTGCAGTCCTGCCACATCTAGTCGTGAATGGTGGTGGACCACTGAACAACTAATGGGAGGAGAAGGCTCCATGAATATCCCCATCCTCAATGATGGTGGAGTCCAGCACGTTAGTGCAAAAGACAAACCTGAAGCGTTTACAACCATCTTCAGCCAGAAGTGCTGAGTGGATGAAACATATCAGCCTCCTCCTTAGGTCCTCACCACCACAGAAGCCAATCTTCAGGCAATTCAATTCACTCCACGTGATACCAAGAAACGGCTGAGTGCACTGGATACAAAATCCTGGCACTCCCTCCCTAACAGCACTGTGGGAGTACCCTGACCACACAGACTGCAGCAGTTCAAGAAGGCAGCTCACCACCACCTTCTCAAGGGCAATTAGGGATAGGTAATAAATGCTGGCCTTGCCAGTGACGCCCACATCAGATAAAGAAAAAAAATAATAGCATAGATTTTTCAATTATCTATTTAAATATATATATATCTATATATATTTCACAAGAACATGATTAAACTATAAAATAATCTTTTGAATCTTCATTAATATTAGGAGGCCTATTCATTGCGAGAAGCCTGTAGTTCACCTTTCATGCTGTAGTGAGGGACTTTTAGTATGCTTTCCAGCCCACTTTTCCTTTGCTCTGTGCATTACCGCTCATACATGGTCATAACTAACTTAGTATTCTGGGCTTCCCTGGCTGTCCTTTCAAATCTGGTAACTCCTCTCCAATGCCTCCCAAAATGACTCTCCCTTTCTCCTCCCTGCTAGCGAGATCCACCTCATGGCATCGCCGCCCAACACCTCAGGTAAAAGAAAGGAAGAAAGTATTGCCCTGCTTTCCCTTCACCAGCCAGACCCAGCTCACCACTACCAAGCCTTTCGCACGCCTGCCCAAGATTTCCTCAACTCCTTGTGCCTCTCTTCCTCTGAGTGAAATACCGATGCCCAGTGCTATGGCAACCACCCTACGAATACAGCGATTCCAAAACAATCAGTCCTGAATACAGAGACCAACATGTGCAGCAGGATCAGCTCCAAATTCAGAAAGCAGCAAGTCCTGCACCACCAGATACATATGCATTTACTGGTCTGTTGCCTCCAGCAACAACTCCGATGTAAACACTTAATTAATAATTTTAATTTTATATCTACCCCAACATCTTGACCAAAAAAACTCTAAGAACCAACCCTTTTGAAGCAAATGAAAATCATTCACACCAGCTTATAACCTTGTCATATTTATTTAGCAGCCAGAACTTCAGAACCGATTTGCATTTTACATTTCAATCAAACTTAATTACTTTTTAGGTCTACCAGTAATAGCTAAAGAGATCTAGAAGTGTACTAGAAAATACACAAGACCGCGAAGATTTATTACATGCACTGAAACACAACATTCATAACAGATCAAATCTTCATCATCCCTGAATAAAATGTTTTGCCAAGGATGTCAAGTCAACTCAGGGTTGCATGCATTATTGGTTTCCCTTTTTTGCCTCACTAAAATTCATCAGATCAAAAACAGAGCCAAATATGACAGTCCTATTTTGCCTCATGACAACACCAGTCAGTTTGCTATTTATTTGCTGAAACTGATGCTCCCAGTAGCACTGTCATCAGATATATTGGGGGAAAATATATCCTGGGGCACATGCTTGTTGTCATTTCCAAGACAGAGAACAGATGTATAATATTTTAACAGTCTGCCTACGATTTGGTAAAATACAGAGTTAGCTGAATGGATAAAAAACATTTCATCACATGGAATGTGCCTGCAGATCACAATCTCTGAACTTTCCTGATTTTCTTGCCGATTGGAACTCTATCCATAACCAGTTTTAAGCTTGTACCTAAAGTAACAAATGTATTTCACCAGCACAATCTGTCACACTGGTGAAAAATTATTTTCTATTAGATAAACTACAAAACTATTCTGTATAAGAATATTCACTATGAACCTCTTTAGAAATACAAACTTATATTTAAAATAAAAACAGAAAATGCTGGAAATACTCAGCATCTGTGGAGAGAGAAACAAAATTACTGTTTTGGATTGATGACCTTTCATCAGAATGGGAAGAAGTTAGAGATGTAACAGATTTTAAGCAAGTGCAGGGGCAGGGGAAGGGAGGAGGGGAGGAAAGACCAAAAGGGAAGGTCTGTGGAACGGTGAAAGGCAAGAGTGATTAAATGACTAAAGGGATGATGGTGCGAGCAAAAGGGTATGGTAATGGGACAACTAAAGGAACAAAAGATGGGTCTGGAGGAGCTGTAAATGACAACGGCAGCATCATTACCAACACCTCCTTGTAGTGTATGTACTTTGCAGAAGGAACTATATTCTGCAGCCCCTGTATACTGCAGTACCAGTAGTGACCACCCCTGTATATAAGCCTGTGTAGTAACTTTTGCATAGGAGTTCCAGGTTGTCTCCACTCAGTAAAGACCTGTTATAATCAACTCCTGCAGTCCGTGTCTCAATTACACACGGACATAATACTGGCGACGAGCAGATCCGAACTTACCTACAGTCTGCACCTCCTCATGGGGATCCATCCCTGAAGCAAAGTTATCAGAGGTCGAGGCCAGAAGAACAAAAAGTCAAACGAACAGAAGAAACGGGCGTCGACCATGGACATCCACCTCTGATTCATCGGAGTTGAAGATTTGCAGGAGAGGCTGTCGAGAGCGGGGCTTGGTTATCCTGTCGATGGTGTTTCAGCTAATCGGGCTGCTGGCAGGTAGTACACTGATCCTTCCTGGGCTGCGGCGGTCTAGAGCTCGATCGGGGGGCTTTTCAACGGGGCCGAGCAGCGTTGTCGGGAAGAGGAGAGAGAGAGAGAGGGTGGAGCACACAGGGCGCGGCCGGTGCTACGAAGCCGGGCAGCGTACAGACCTGAGAAGAGGGAGGCAAGTGTTCCACAGGGTTGCTCCGACGACGGGGAAATAATAAAAAAATTAGAAACGCAGAAAGCCGCGAGGAGCTGCAGTTTGCCACGGGAACCGCAGAGAGCGGCGTTAGCAGCAGCGCGGGGGGAAGTGCGCGAAGACCAAAGGGCATCGCCATCAAGGCATAAAACGCCAGCAACAGTGCTAGCAGCAGCGGAGAAGGCAGAAAGCACGGGAGGCGCCATCTTAATCCAGCGGGGAAGAAGGCAAAGCGCGGGAGGCGCCATTTTGTAAATCGGGGAAGAAGGCAAAGCGCGGGAGGCGCCATCTTAGATTTCCAAGATGCCGAAGACTGGCAATATCACTGCCTTCGATAATGCAATAGAAGACTGGACCACGTATGTGGAAAGAGTCAAGGTATATTGCGAGGCAAACAAAGTAGCCGATGAGAAAAAGGCATCGGTACTACTAAACTTAATGGGCGCAAGAACGTACGGCCTATTGCGGAACCTGATTACTCCAGCCAAACCGAAGGCGAAGAGTTTTAATGAAATTGTTGATATCCTACAGGAACACCGAAACCCTACACCACTGCTGATAGCAGAAAGATTTAAATTCCACAGGATAAATCAGCATAAAGATGAGAGCAATGCTGATTACCTTACGGAACTACGCAAGCTATCAAAGCACTGCCAGTTCGGAGCAGGACTGGCAGATACCCTATGGGACAAATTTGTCTGTGGACTCCTGAGTGAAGGAACCCAGAAGAGGTTACTCTCAGAGAAAGAGCTGATGCTAGATAAGGCTTTCAGCGTGGCAGTATCGTACGAAGCAGCAGCAAGGGGAGCTGCGGAAATACAGCAAAAGCCACAGGAATATGGCACCACGAAATGACACGGGGATTTGAAAAATGTTATCGCTGTGGCAGAACAACCCATGACCAGAAGGACTGCTGGTCCAAGGACAAAATATGCAGGCAATGCGGAAAGATGGGACACATTGCATGAGTTTGCAGGTCTGGGAAGAAGACTAACGACAACAAAAAGGCTACTAAGGAACAGTACAGGAAAGTACAAAAGATGACGGACAGTAGTTCCGAAGACCAGATGAGCGATAGTGAATCCGGGAACAAGAGACTAAGCTGTCTCAAACTTCACAACGTAATCGCAAAAGAGGTATTTCAACAAGAACTGGGAACTCTTAAAGGCGTAACCGCCTCGATAAAAATAGAAGAGAATGCAATTCCCAAGTCTTTTAAAGCAAGACCGGTACCATATGCAATTCGCCCAGCCGTCGAGGCAGAGCTGGAGAATCTGGAGAATGCAGGCGTGTTATCTAAGGTAGACTGTAGTGAGTGGGCGACACCCATCGTTCCTGTCATGAAGAAAATGTTGAACAATAAGTCTGAGGAGCCAAGGAAGGTTTGCATCTGTGGGGACTTCAAGGTGACGGTGAACCCAATCCTTCACACAGTACAATATCCTCTTCCGAGGATAGAAGATATTTTCGCCTCACTATCTGGAGGGAAGCGTTTTACAAAAATTGACCTAGCACAAGCATATTTGCAGATGGAGGTTGAAGAATCCTCCAGGAAGTATCTCACGATAAACACTCACAAAGGTCTTTACCAGTATAATCGACTGGTATTCGGAGTAGCATCAGCTCCGGCGATATGGCAAAGAGCGATGGAACAAGTCCTGCAAGGGATTCCGGGGACTCAGTGTTACTTGGACGACATCCTAGTGACAGGTGAAAAGGACAGTGAACACCTTGCCAACCTAGAGCAGGTGCTCACTAGACTAAGAGAACATGGGCTATGAGCCAATCGCCCCAAGTGCGAGTTTTTTAAGAAACAGATATCGTATTGTGACCACGTGATTGATGAAGAGGGGTTACATAAGTCCCCTGACAAAATTGAAGTGGTAGTTAAGGCTCCAGCGCCTGAAAATGTGTCGCAACTGAGGTCATTCCTCGGATTGGTGAATTACTACCATAAGTTTTTGCCGAATTTGTCCACAATTCTGCACCCACTGAACGCCCTACTACAAACTGGAGTAGCATGGAAATGGAGCGATGAATGTAAGCAGGCCTTTCAGAAGAGTAAGGAGCTAATCACTTCAAGAGAAGTATTGGCTCACTACAACCCATCACTACCGATAAGACTGGCGTGTGATGCGTCTCCCTACGGCATTGGGGCGGTACTGTCACATAAATTCCTTGATGGTTCAGAGAGGCTGATAGCTTTTGCGTCACGCTCGTTAACTTCAGCCGAGCGTAACTACGCCCAGGTTGACAGAGAGGCCCTCAGCCTGGTGTGGGGGGTGAAGAAGTTCAATCACTACCTGCACGGTCAGAAATTTAATCTACTAACTGATCATCAACCTCTTGTCTCCATTTTCAACCCTCAGAAGGGCGTACCAATTGTAAAGTCTGTGGGTTGTTTAGTTAATTAATACACAGACGACCAGAGTAACTTAAAACAGGACTTTACTATTCGAAGGTCAGGGCGAATCTGCCCAATAAATCCTGACACAACACTTATATACTGGTGTGGTCACCGTCAGTATTACAGTATACAGAAGCCAAACAAAGTAGTGCCACACCTAAAATAGTTCTCTTAAAGGTGAACGGTTACATACAATAGTTCTCTTAAAGGTAGACGGGTACATACACTACAATCCTCCCTTTTTAGCTTACAACATACTTATTCCCCATTAAACATAACATATAATCAACTTCATGTAAAACAATTCACAGATATAGTCTCTGCGGGAAACAGTTCACAGATTCAGTCTCTGCGGGAACAGTTCACAGATTCAGTCTCTGGTCTTGACTCGGTCCGAACAACATCTCTGTGGTGTAGCCGGTTCACATTTCTAGCGTGACTCATCCAATAGTCTTTCCCTTGGCTTAACAGCTTGAACTTCCGTCCTGCTGAACCAGCAGTGCTGACTTTTACAAACAGCTGGACTGCCTTGGTAATTTTTCCTACTTTCCAACTGATTTGGCCCCCTTCGTAGGGCCCACGTGCATGATCTGATAGAAGTGATAATGATTTAGATGGTTATCGTCTTCTGCTTCATCTTTTTCTTTTCTGCTTCTTGGAGACTCTCGGGGCTCCCTTATCCGCTGCCAGCTGTAGCGCCACCATCTCCCTATGTTCCTTAGACTTTAAGTGCTTCATCCTAATTTCTGCACTTTGGGAGTTTTCATCACAAGCTGGGCAGACCAAGTCATCGTAATATTCCGTGTCACTCAACAGGTCATGGTAATATTCGGTGTCGTCCTGAGCTAGTCTAGCGAGAGGGCCTGCTACTTCTTCCTTACCCAACTGGACGTTAGCCAACTGTTGTTCCCTCCCTAGACATCTTTCCTGAAGAGACTTCTTCATGCGTTCATATTCATCCCGCTCTTCCTGGGTTTCCTGCCAATCCTTCACTAATGACCTCCCTAGACATCTTTCCTGAAGAGACTTCTTCATGCGTTCATATTCATCCCGCTCTTCCTGGGTTTCCTGCCAATCCTTCACTAATGACCTCATTTGTGATTCCAATACTTCCCCTTCCATCGGGGATTGATTAATCGGGCTATTCAATCCTTCTACTGGAGCAGCTGTTTCAACATTCTGTAGTTCACATTGACGTGATTCAGCGTACTTTCAGCAGCCCCGTAAAATCTGTGTTGCAACCTCAACTATTCCCCAAACTTTTGAGAGCTCCGAACCCCTTCCCTTTGAAGATTGAAGCTCGTGTTCAAATGGTTCCCATTGCAGAGTCTTGTCTCTCAGCATATGAAGGAGTTGGCTGACCGTTAACTCTTCCACGGGGACCCTGTGGATCAGAGTCTTCTCCATTTCATCCACCTTTTCCTCCAATGCTTTCACCTTTTTTTCCTCTTGTACTTTGGCTTTAAGCGCTCGGAGAAGTTGCGCCTTGATGCTCTCTAGCTCATGTTCAGGGGCCATTCTTACAGTCTCTGTGTTTCTTACAGTTGCCTTTTCTTTCACTGAAAGAATTCCCAGTTGAATCTGTTCTTCAAGTTGTTGAACCTCGGTCATTGCCGCCTCATATTTGTCTTGGGTTTCCTTCAATATTTTTATGAGTTCTTGGACATCTTGACTTTCATGTTCTGCCATGTCTTTCACCTCTAATTTCTCATCTATGGATGGAACTTCTACCGATGAGTCTGTCTTGGCCTTGAGCTCATCAAGAATTTCCTGCAGCCTTTGGACTTCTTGCTCATGTTCAACCTTTAGTTGCTCATAAGCTTCCACTGAAACTAGCTTTTCGGAGGTTGCCGAGTTAACCCCCTCCAGGATTGTAGCCTGGGCCTGTTCATACTGTTCCTTCAACTTCTCAAACTCTGCTTGTAAGGAGTCGTAGAGAAGAACTGGAATAAAATCCTGGCTTCCTGAAGATTCCTCTTCATTTGCTTCTTTCTGCAAATATTCTAACTCCTGAACACCATAAGGGAGATGTGATCGGTGATTGGTCACGGTGGCTCTATGGTCGCTCTCTGCTTGAGCTAGCTGCTTCTGTTGTCTTTCCAGATTCTCCCATTCAGTGTCATAGAACTTTTTCATTGTTTTCATCTCTTGTACGAGACGATAACTCAATTGTTCTAATTGTTGTCATAATTTGAAATAAAGTTGAGTCCGAGCTCGGTGTTCTTACGTCATGGATATGTCCTTAAACTGAACAGACTCAGAATTCTCTGTCAAACTATGTTGTCGTTGTTCGGTGGAGATCTGTTCTGAAACTTTGTTCTTCTCTGGAGCATAAGCCTTTCTGCATGCCTTCGTTTTTCCAACCTTAGTCGGCAAGTCCATTTTAGCCTTGTCTTTCACATTTGGGTTGGTCTTATCGTCATCCGATTCAGAATCTGAGCTGATTGTCTGCACCGAGTCCTCACTCGTTATGGCTTTTAGATAGTGCCATTCCATGTCTATTTTCTTGATCCACTCCCGTCCTAGAAGTGGTGGTCCTCCCTCAGGTAGTACGTATAAGTTCATTCTTGGGTGTTCTTTACCCCTATCTCTCACCTTGACTCTTATCTTTCCCATGGGGTATACTTTATGCCCCGTGTATGTCTGCAATACGAACTTGGTATCTCTTAAGGGTATATGTGAGAATAGCTGGTGGTAATCCCTTCGATTTATGACTGATAGAGCTGATCCAGTGTCCAACTCCATTTTCACTTGGACTCCAGCTATTTTTAGCATGACCCAGATAGTTTGTAGGTCAGCTTCCTTACTCACATTGTGAATTCTCAGACTACCCAGCTCCTGGCCGTTTGGGTCTGAGTCCGAATTCTGTTCGTCTGAACTCTTCTCAGCCACCTTGTGTACCTTGTTGTACTTTTCCTGTGATGGCTTCCTTTGGTTGTTGGTCCTTTGGTTGTTGGTCTTCTTCCCTGACCGGCGTACCTTAGCTATGTGACCCAGTTTGCCACATTTCCTACATTCCTGGTTCTTAAACCAGCATTGGTTCTGGTCGTGTGTTGTCTTCCCACAACGATAACATTTTGTTGTTGTCGAGGTAATTTGATCCACACTGAGTGCCGCTGTCTTTAGCTGCATTTCCGCAGTTCCCTTCACTGCGGCTTCGTGCGATGCTGCAATAAGGACAGCCCTGTCAAGTGTAAGGTCGTTCTCTTCGAGTAGTCGCTTTTGCGTTCCTTCCTTTGCCAATCCGCACACGAACTTGTCTTGCAATGCCTCTGTCAGATTCCCTCCAAACTGGCAGTATTTCGCTAGTCTATGCAGTTCGACCAAGTATTCTGCGTTGCTTTCGTCTTTCCGTTGCGTTCTCGCATAGAATTTGAATCGTTCCGCCAACATCAACGGTGTGGGGTTCAAGTGATCCTTCAGAACAGCCACAATATCATCGAAAGTCTGATCCGCCGGTTTAGCTGGTGATAGTAGATGCTTCAAGAGCCCGTATGTCTTCGCGCCCATCGAGTTTAGCAAGGTTATAGCTTTGTCATCTTCTTCTATTTTATTGGCCTCACAATAGATCTCAATGCGTTCCACATGCGTGGCCCAGTCTTCTACCTCGGAATTAAAATCGTTGATGTTACCACGCTTAGGCATCTTCCTCTCTTCCTGATAACACCACGAATTATTTCTTTAAATTTTCTTTTATTTTTTTTTTCCAAGATGGCGGTTCCCGCGAAAATGGCGGTTTCCCGCGCTTATCTTCTCTCCCCGCCCACTTCAATGGCAGTTTCCCGCTTCTGTCTTCTTCCCCGCCTAATGGCGGCTTCCCGCGTTTCTTCCCTAGTGGGAGGGGTACACTTTCCCCACGGGCGACGGCCGCTGGCTTTCAGGTTCACAGCCTGCGCGTCGGCTTCAGTGCTTTCCCTTTTCTCGGCAGGGCAACCGGCGCTGGGTACACCCCGTTGACGGCGAACAGTTTCAGCCGCTGGGCTGGCTCTCGCTCAGTTCCCCTTGCTCGGGCTCTGTCTCTCTCCCGCTCGCTCGGCTCTACCGGCGTTGGGTACACCCCGTTGACGGAGAACAGTTTCAGCCGCTGGACTGGCTCTCGCTCAGTCTCCCTTGCTCGGGCTCTGTCTCTCTCCCGCTCGCTCGGCTCTACCGGCACTGGGTACACCCCGTTGACGGAGAACAGTTTCAGCCGCTGGACTGGCTCTCGCTCAGTCTCCCTTGGTCGGCTCTGCCTCTCCCGCTCGCTCGGCTCCCAATCGCGCCTCCCAGCCCTCTCGCAGTCCGGTGCTTCCCTCCCCGGCTGCGGCTGAGTTTTTCTCTTCCCGCGCCTACGTTCCCGGTTGCAGCGCTTCGTGGCTTCGGTCGCTGCCCGGCCTTTTTCGCCGGTCGCGGTCTAGCTGTCTCACGACGCCATTGCGTCCCCCAGCCTCTCTGTACCGCGGCTTCCTTGCTCCACGCTGCCCCAGTCTCAGCGCCTCTGGACCCGACTTCTGTCCGGCTCCTTTCCCCCTCGACCGTGGTCGAGTGCACCGCCCTTATCCTCCGGTTATTCTTTTTACTTTCCCTTACTCACAGTCACCGTGGCTGCCTTGCTTCTCGTGCTGATCGGCTCACTCCTCACTGTGGCAGAAGGGACAGTCAGTGCCTGTTGCTGATGGAAGTCTTTGTCTCTAAATTCTTCCTCCTTTCTAGATCTGCAGCCTCGAGTTTTCTCCCAGCAGAACGACGAGGGCGATTGCCTCTTCTCGACGCTTATTAACTGCTTCGGAAGTATTGTTGCCGCAGGGTACGATCGGACTCGTCGCCACTGTAAAGTCTGTGGGTTGTTTAGTTAATTAATACACAGACAACCAGAGTAACTTAAAACAGGACTTTACTATTCGAAGGTCAGGGCGAATCTGCCCAATAAATCCTGACACAACACTTATATACTGGTGTGGTCACCGTCGGTATTACAGTATAAAGAAGCCAAACAAAGTAGTGCCACACCTGAAATAGTTCTCTTAAAGGTGAACGGTTACATACAATAGTTCTCTTAAAGGTAGACGGGTACATACACTACACCAATAATGACAGCACAGCGGCTACAGAGGTGGTCCCTTTTCCTAGGGGCACACCAATATGACATCGAGTACAAAGGAACTAAACAGCATGGGAATGCTGATGGATTGTCACGCCTACCGTTTCCGATGGTGGAAGAAGCACCTGCAGTGGATCCAGTGGAGATATTCCACTCGACTATAGTCGAATGTCTCCCTGTGACGAATGCAAACATAGAAAAGGAAACACAAAATGACCCGACACTCTCCTGGGTCTATGATTTAACGGTGAAGGAATGGCCAGCACATGGCGAACCACTGCTGCCAGCATTCTCGCCGAGAAGAGAACAGCTGTCAGTGTGCAGAGGAACCTTGATGTGTGGATCCAGAGTAGTAATTCCACCCAAATTGAAGGATAGAGTGCTCAATGAGCTTCATGAGGGCCATCTGGGAGGGGTAAAAATGAAGAACCTAGCCGAGCGTTTGTGTGGTGGCCAGGAATCGATAGAGAAATCAAAGAGATGACCAAGAGCTGTACAGGATGCCAGAAGGTCCAAAACGCCCCACCACAAGCCCCTCTACATCCTTGGGAGTGGCCCTCATCTCCATGGCAAAGGGTGCACATTGATTTTGCTGGTCCATTTATGGACTCGATGTTTTTAATTGCAGTGGATGCACATTCAAAGTGGCCAGATGTAATAAAAATGTCCTCAACCACCACAGAAAAAACTATCACAGTCTTACGAACCATATTCGCCAGAAATGGGCTGCCTGAACAGATTTGCTCCGACAATGGACCACAGTTTGTGTCTGAAGAGTTCCGGAGTTTCTTAAAGAACAATGGTGTTAAGCATTACACATCCGCCCCATCTCATCCAGCCACCAATGGATTGGCTGAGAGGTTCGTTCAAACATTCAAGAAGGCTATCAAGGCAATGTGTAATGAAGACATACCCCTACAACACAAGGTGGACAACTTCTTGTTTGCCTACCGGAATGCGACACATGCGGTTACCAACCAAACTCCAGCCATGATGTTCTTCAATCGAAGACTACGATGCCACTTGGATTTGGTTAAGCCAAACATCAGAAGAGATGTGGAGAACAGGCAGTTTCAGAATATGAATGAACGGCCGACCAGGAGTTCTAAGATAGGTCAACCAATTTTGGCCCGGGACTACCGCACAGAGAAATGGCAGCCAGGAATGATCTGTACACGGCAAGGACCTCTAATGTATACCGTGGACGTTGGAGAGAGCATTGTAAGACGCCATGCTGACCAGATTCTAGAGTCACTGGAAAATGTCAATTCCACACCACGATCCGATACACCTGGTGATGAAACCGAAGTACCAATTGCATCTACCTCAGAATCGGTGACATTGGAAGCAGACGAACCAAACAACGACGTTGATCCCGAATCAACTTTGCCAACAGAGCCTGATACCCCAAAGAGGCGTTATCCAGACAGAATCAGGAAGCCTCCTCAAAGACTGAACTTATAATTGCTTAACTTCAACTAATGTATCTAGCAACTGTAATTGTAAATATGTTATTTAATTATTAATCGAATGTTATGTACTGTTTAGCTAAAAGGGGAGGAATTGTAGTGTATGTACTTTGCAGAAGGAACTAAATTCTGCAGCCCCTGTATACTGCAGTACCAGTAGTGACCACCCCTGTATATAAGCCTGTGTAGTAACTTTTGCATAGTAGTTCTAGGTTGTCTCCACTCAGTAAAGACCTGTTATAATCAACTCCTGCAGTCCGTGTCTCAATTACACACGGACATAATACTCCTGTCTGAAAAAATGGGAGCAGTCATTATTTTTTTTTATTCATTCATGGGATGTGGGTGTCGCTGACAAGGCAAGCATTTATTGCCCATCGCAAGTTGCCCTTGAGAAGGTGGTGGTGAGCCACCTTCTTGAACCGCTGCAGTCTATGTGGTGAAGGTACTCCCACAGTGCTGTTAGGTAGGGAGTTCCAGGATTTTGACCCAGCGACGATGAAAGATCGGTGATATACTTCCAAGTCAGGATGGTGTGTAACTTGGAGGGGAACTTGGAGGTGGTGGTGATCCCATGCGCCTGCTGCCCTTGTCCTCCTAGGTGGGAGAGGTCGCAGGTTTGGGAGGTGCTGCCAAAGAATCCTTTGCGAGTTGCTGCAGTGCATCTTGTAGATGGTACACACAGCAGCCACAGTACGCCCGTGGTGGAGGGAGTGAATGTTTAAGGTGGTGGATGTGGTGCCAATCAAGCAGGCTGCTTGGTCTTGGATAGTGTTGAACTTCTTGAGTGTTGTTGGGCCTGCACTCATCCAGGCAAGTGGAGAGTATTCCATGACACTCCTTTCTTGTGCCTTGTAGATGGTGGAAAGGCTTTGGGGAGTCAGGAGGTGAGACACTCACCATAGAATACCTAGCCTCTAACCTGCTCTTGTTGCCACTGTATATATGTGGCTGGTCCAGTTAAGTTTCTGGTCAATGGTGACCCCCCAGGATATTCATGGTGGGGGAATCGGCGATAGAAATGCTGTTGAATGTCAAGGGACGTTGGTTAGACTCTCGCTTGTTGGAGATAGTCATTGCCTGGCACTTGTGTGGCACAAATGTTACCTGCCACTGATCAGCCCAAGCCTGAATGTCGTCCAGGTCTTGGTTGCATGCGGGCATGGACTGCTTCATTATCTGAGGAGTTATGAATGGCACTGAACACTGTGCAGTCATCAGCGAACATCCCCATTTCTGACCTTATGTTGGAGGCAAGGTCATTGATGAAGCAGCTGAAGATGTTTGGACCAAGGACACTGCCCCGAGGAACTCCTGCAGCGACGTCTTAGGTCTGTGATGCCACACTCGGTCAAATGCTGCCTTGATGTCAAGGGCAGTCACTCTCACCTCACCTCTGGAATTCAGCTCCTTTGTCCATGTTTGGACCAAGGCTGTAATGAAGTCGGGAGCCGAGTGGTCTTGGCGGAACCTAAACTGGGCATCAGTGAGCAGGTTTTTGGTGAGTAAGTGCCACTTGACAGCACTGTCGATGACACCTTTCATCACTTTGCTAATGATTGAGAGTAGACTGATGGGGCGGTAATTGGCAGGGTTGGATTTGTCCTGCTTTTTGTGGACAGGACATACCTGAGCAGTTTTCCACATTGTTGGATAGATGCCAGTGTTGGCGAGAGGCGCGGCTAGTTCTGGAGCATAAACCTTCAGCACGATAGCCAGGATGTTATTAGGGCCCATAGCCTTTGCTGTATCCAATGTGCTCAGCCATTTCTTGATATAATGAGGCATGAATTGAATTGGCTGAAGACTGGCTTCTGTGTTGGTGGGGACCTCAGGAGTAGGCCAATATGGCTCATCCACTCGGCACTTCTTGCTGAAGATGGTTGCAAACGCTTCAGCCTTGTCATTTACACTCACGTGCTGGGCTCCACCATCAAGAGGATGGGATATTCATGGAGCCTCCTCCTCCCGTTAGTTGTTTAATGGTCCACCACCATTCACGACTGGATGTTGCAGGACTGCAGAGCTTTGATCTGATCTATTGATTGTGGGATCACTTAGCCCTGTCTATAGCATGCTGCATCTGCTTTTAGCATGCATGTAGTCCTGTGTTGCAGCTTCCCCAGGTTGGCACCTCAACTCTCCGACACGCCCTCCTACCTCCACCTGGACCATGACCCCACTACTGAACATCAAACTACCGTTTCCAAGACTGTCACTGACCTCATCTCCTCTGGATATCTTCCCCCCGCGGCCACCAACCTCATAGTTCCCCAACCCCGCACAGCCCGCTTCTACCTCCTTCCCAAGATCCACGAACAGGACTGCCCTGGTAGACCCATCGTTTCAGCCTGTTCTTGCCCCACGGAACTTATCTCTTCCTATCTCGACTCTATCTTTTCTCCCCTTGTCCAGTCTCTTCCCACCTACATCCGCGACTCTTTGGACGCCCTCCGCCACTTTAACAGTTTCCAGTTTCCTGGCCCTAACTGCTTCCTTTTCACCATGGACGTACAATCCCTCCACACCTCCATCCCCCACCAGGATGGCCTGAGGGCGCTCCGCTTCTTCCTTGAACAGAGGCTCGACCAGTCCCCATCCACCACCACCCTCCTCCGCCTGGCTGAACTTGTTCCCACATTGAACAACTTCTCCTTTAACTCCACTCATTTCCTCCAAATCAAAGGTATTGGTATGGGTACCTGCATGGGTCCTAGCTATGCCTGCCTTTTCGTGGGATATGTGGAACACTCTTTGTTCCAGTCCTACTCAGGTCCCCTCCCTCACCTCCTTTTCCAATACATTGATGACTGTATCGATGCCGTTTCCTGCTCTTGCCCCGAACTAGACAATTTCATTCACTTTGCCTCCAATTTCCACCCTTCCCTCACCTTCACATGGTCCATCTCTGACTCTTCCCTTCCCTTCCTCGACTTCTCCATCTCCATCTCTGGGGATAGGTTATCGACCAATATTCGCTACAAGTCCACTGACTACCAAAGCTACCTGGACTACACTTCCTCCCACCCCGCCTCCTGTAAGGACTCTATTCCATTCTCCCAGTTTCTCCGTCTCCGCCATATCTGCTCCGACAATGCCACCTTCCACACAAGTGCTTCCGACATGTCTTCCTTTTTCCTCAACCGAGGATTCCCCTCTACCGTGGTTGACATGGCCCTCGACCGTGTCCGTTCTATCTCCCGCACTTCTGCCCTCACCCCTGCCCCTCCCTCCCGGAACCCCACCAACCTCCACATTCAACGGATCATCCTCTGCCATTTCCGCTACCTCCAAAGTGATCCCACCACCAAACGCATCTTCCCCTCCCCTCCCCTTTCAGCATTCCGTAGGGACCGCTCCCTCTGAGACACCCTTGTCCACTCCTCTATCACCCCCAACAGCCCTTCCCCTTCGCCTGGCACCTTCCCGTGCAAGCGCAGGAGATGTAATACTTGCCCCTGTACCTCCCCCCTTCCCACTGTCCAGGGCCCCAAACACCCCTTCCAGGTGAAACAGCGATTTACTTGTACTTCTTGCAATCTAGTATACTGTATTCACTGCTCACGATGCGGTCTCCTCTACATTGGGGAGACCAAACGCAGATTGGGTGACCACTTTGCGGAACACCTCCGTTCAGTCCGTAAGGGTGACCCCGAGCTTCCGGTCGCCTGTCATTTTAATTCACCGCTCCATTCCCACTCGGACCTCACCGTCCTTGGCCTCTTGCATTGTTCCATGGAAGCTCAACGTAAACTCGAGGAACAGCACATCATCTTCCGATTGGGCACTTTGCAGCCTTCTGGACTCAATATCGAGTTCAACAATTTCAGATCATAACCTTGGCCCCTATTACATTTTTACTTATATTTTTTTCCCACCCCTTTGTTTTGGGTTTTCCTTCCCCCCACCTTTCCTTTTTTTTCTCTCTCCCACATGGCAGCTGTCTCTCTTTCTGCCAGAACATTTCACACCTAATCTGAGCCGTCTTTTGTCTCCACTTGTCCTATTACCATCTCGTCTGGTTTTGAATACCTCTTAATGTCTCTTTACTACTTTTGTTCTATCGCAGCCCTGCCTTCGATCTATTTCATTTCCTTTCCAGTTTTGAAAAAGGGTTCACCCGAAACGTTGACTCTAATTTCTCTCCACGGATGTTGCCTGGCCTGCTGAGTTTTTCCAGCATTTTCTGTTGTTATTTTGCCACCTCATTATGTTGCTTGATAAGAGGATTATATCGTGTAATGGAGAACTGTACTGCTATATTTTAGGTGTCATTGGAAATAAAAAGATGTTAGTTAAAAATGCAATCAGTTCAATGCATTCTATAATTTCAGAAATGTTTGTAAATTTGCTGATATTTATTTTCAGAATTGTGACACTGATATTGAATATTTGAAAGCTATTACAATATAACTTGACTCAAATTATTGGTTCTTTTTAATACCATAAATATTGTTTAATTATTTAAAATAATGATATCCTATTGTTCCGACTAAAAGGTGTTACTGTAATTCCAAATAGCTATTCATTGGCTGCTGACATCTCGCTCCCAACTCCCATGGTGTTCTGTGTACATCATGCGCTCTGCACAGGGAGTTCCACAAAATTATTTAAATGAGATTCCTTCTTAATATCATTCAGGGTTATCTCACTGGAGCACAGCTGCATGCATGAGGAGTAGCGGTTGTGGCTTTGCGCAAAGACTGCATTATCTAGCTCATTTCACAGTTCCTAATTTGCATTTATAAATCGAAATGCCCCTCCTATTTTGGTATTGTTCACCAATTTGACCAACTTGCATTGAGCTTCTAGATTTATGGGGCAGAATTTCTTTGCTATTTCTCCCAGGCTCACCATAACTCTGGTGGGAGTCCAGCAGAACTATTCTGAAAAAGGTCAGGAGCAAGATATAGTAGTTGGGAAATCCCAGTAGATCTTGTGAGAGACAAAGCCTCCTCTTGCCGCTTAGAAGGACAGTCATGTCATTGGGGGTAGTGCCAGGGAAATGGGGACTCCCCAAAAGTTACCTGGCATAACACTGCAGGCTGGTTCAGAGAGTAAGACCAGGCATACCAGCCTCCAAAAGTAGGAAATGGGGCAGTTCCAGGCTCCTGAAGATGAGATAATTAAAAAAAAAATTTAGGATCAGCTTGCTTACCAGGGAAGCTGAAGAGATACTGCATGGACTCTTTGGAAGGGGCTGCCCTCCCCGTAGTTGGTTGCCATGTGCCAATCTTTCAGGCAAGATGAGGCAGGCGGGTACACAAATTGCTCCAATAGTAGCGTGTGCCCCCAACGGCCCCATACAAATGAGCTGGTGCGATCAACGCTGGAGTGCACCAGTGGGCATGATCCTAGCATAACTGCTAGGATCGTAGTCCATGCATTTTTGGTGTCTATGGGGTGGATTTTAACTCCTCCTACCTGGTTTCTGCCCAGAGACTATCCTTTTGCTTTCCAAGTATGTCTCCAATACCCTTTTGGAAGATACAATTGAATCTGCTTCCACCACCCTTTCAGGCAATGTTCCCTCTAAGTTGCGTGGTCACGCAGCTCTCTGCCAGTGTGCGCAGCCCAGGACTGGCTTTTCCCATGTTAAATTTCATGCAATGTTAACTTACACCCCCCAAAAAAATTAAGGGGAACATTACTTTCAGACAATGCATTCCAGATCATAACAACTCGCTGTTTAAAAAAAAAATTCTCCTCATCTCCAATGCTCCCTCTAAGCAGCACGGCTGCGCAGTGATGGGAAAGGTCCGCACAGGCAACTCACCGGCTTCTCCATTGTAAATACCAGGCATGCGCAGAAATTTAAAGGGACCGCGCACTGAAAGCAACAGGCCGTGCAGAACAAAGCGCAGCTTATAGGGAGTATTGCTCATCTCCCCTCTGGTTCTTTTGCCAATTATCTTATCAATACTCCAGATGAAGCATAACTTCCTTCCTTTTGTACCTTATGCCTCTATTGTGTCAGCAGGTCAGTTGGCGCAGAATGCCTCGCCATCAGCCGAGATGCAGCTTCCTGTAGCTGGACTTTCACGGGCTCGAGCACCCAGAAGTCACAGGCCATGAGCAACTTTCCCCCTAAGCTGCACAGCCACGCAGGTGCACAAAGATCTGAAGGTCCCACACAGGCTGCTCACCAGCTTTTCAATGCAAGAGAGCGTGCAAGCTTGAAAATTTGAATGGGCCACGCAGCCCATTAAAGGGACCGCTAACCAAAAAATGGACAGGAAATGCTGTGATTACTCAGTAGGTCGTGCTTGACTAATCTGCTGGAATTTTTTGATGATGTAACTGGTAAAATAGACAAGGGAGAACTAGTGGATGTGGTGTATCTGGACTTTCAGAAGGCCTTCGATAAGGTCCCGCATAAGAGATTAGCGTGTAAAGTTAAGGCACATAGGATTGGGGGCAAGGTATTGACGTGGATAGAGAACTGGTTGGCAGACAGAAAGCAAAAAGTTGGAATAAACGGGCCTTTTTCCGAATGGCAGGCAGTGACTAGTGGACCGCAGGGATCGGTCCTTGGACCCCAGCTATTCACAATATATATAAATGATCTGGACAAGGGAACTAGATGTAATATCTCCAAATTTGCAGATGACACAAAGCTGGGTGGGTGTGTGTGCTGTGAGGAGGATGTCGAGAAACTCCAGGATGATTTGGACATGTTGGGTGATTGGGCAAAAACATGGCAGATGCCATATAACGTGGATAAATGTGAGGTTATCCACTTTGGTGGCAAAAACAGGAAGGCAGATTATTATCTAAATAGCAATAGATTGGGAGAATGGGAAGTGCAACGAGACCTGGGTGTTCTTGTGCGCCAGTAGCTGAAGGTAAGCATGCAGGTGCAGCAGGCGGTTAAGAAGGCAAATGGTATGTTGGCCGTCGTAGTGAGAGGGTTTGAGTACAGGAACAAGGATGTCTTGCTGCAGTTGTACAGGGCCTTGGTGAGACCACATCTTGAGTATTGTGTGCAGTTTTGGTCACCTTATCTGAGGAAGGATGTTCTTGCCATGGAAGGAGTTCAGCGAAGATTCACCAGGCTGATACCTGGGATGGCAGGAATGACGTATGAGGAGAGATTGGGTTGATTGGGCTTGTACTCACTGGAGTTTAGAAGAATGAGAGGTGATCTCATTGAAACTTATAAAATTCTGACAGGACTGGACAGACTAGATGCAGGAAGGATGTTCCCGATGGTCAGGGAGTCCAGAGCCAGGGGACACAGTCTAAGGATAAGGGGTAGGCCATTTAGGACAGAAATGAGGAGGAATTTCTTCACCCAGAGAGTGGCGAACCTGTGGAACTCTCTACCACAGAAGGCGGTGGAGGCCAATTCATTAAATATATTCAAGAAGGAGTTGGATATATTTCTTAAGGCTAAAGGGATCAAGGGTTATGGGGAGAAAGCAGGGACCAGGTACTGAATTTGGATGATCAGCCATGATCGCATTGAATGACAGAGCAGGCTCGAGGGGCCGAATGGACTACTCCTGCTCCTGTCTTCTATGTCAGGCAACATCTGTGGAAAGAGAAATTAGCAGGGGGTCAGCGGGCATGATCGGTGGCAGGCCTAGTGGGAAAGTGTTTTTTTTGACAGCGGATCAGAAACAGCCTTTTTTCACTTACCTTTTGTCTTTAACTTCATGACTACGTGATCCCTGCTGTGCGCAGACCACGGCTGTTAAGCTGAGGTGTGAGTTCTGTGGCTATTGCTCTAGCTGATTACTTGACATCTTCAAATATACAGTAAAAGCTCCCACCTGACGGATATTCACTTTCCTCAGGCAGAAACCTTTTCTCACTCCATTTCCAGCGGGCTTTCCACTTTCCACTCACCAACCACTCTCACCTCATTGGAAGAACTCTCTCACCATTGACGGAATCTGCTTCTCTTGCCATCTATTACATCAACATGGGTGCCCTTTATACTCTCTCACCTTGGTCCTCTGAATCCTACCATGATAAGCCCCAACACCAGCAACACCAGGCACACCAGCAGCACCAACAACAACACCAACCTTATCCGCAATCACCTGATGCTGCACAGGACACAGGGCATCAGCACCCAAGCACATTGCTGCCCGGGAAGCCAGGGATGGCCTCACCATGGCCAGATTCACTTCACTTGATGCTGTACACCCTAGCTGCCATGTGATGCACCAGGTTGGCACCACCCCACACCAACAACATAAAGCATCCCTACAATACCCAAGCCATTCCTTTCACACTCACCGTCATTGCGGGGGTTACCGTTATGTCTCAACATTCACTGCAACTCACTAAGTCACTTCCAAAGGTGCACACAGATCTGTTCAAGAACACAAAGGGCTGGATTTTCATTCTGGAGGCGTGTAGTGTGGTGTATGTAACCTGTTCCACCTTAAGAGAACTACCTTAAGAGATGTAGGCCTAGAAATTGAGTTGGCGCCGCGCCAGGGCTTTAGCGCCGGAAATTTAGCGCCGGCGCTAAGTCCCCCTGCGCGCGCCAAAAATTCAGTAGCGCCGCGCCCAGACGGCTGCCGGCGCTACTGGCGGGCGTGAGCGCCTCCCAATGGGTGCTGACTGCCACATTGCGGCACTAATCCGGCGCTGCGGGACCCGATGCGGTGCGGCAGGCTGGGGAAGTGCAGGCCTCCTTCTTCAGTTAAGGAGGAGCTGCCTGCACCCGCCCGCTGTCCGTTCAAATATTGAAAAAAATGAGCCCGGCACCTCGGACAAGTGCCGGGCTTGCAGGCCAGACGCATCTGTTCCGCGGGGGGGGGGGTGGAGGAGTCCGGGGAGGGAGGTGCGGGCAGGCGGCCGGCGGGAAAGCGGCCGGCTGCCGCGCGACCTTAATGCGCCGGCGCTAACTCGGGGAAGACTCGGTTGAAAAAATCTTAGTTGCGGCTGCCACGGGCGAGGCGGCCGCAACTCAATTTCGGCGCTGGGGCCCGTCACCACGGCAAACGGGACGCTGCGCACACCGATGACGTAATCGGTGCCGGCGCAGCGCAACCGGTCTACCGCCGATTCTAGGGCCCCAGGGAATTTCTAAACTGGCCATAACTCCAGCGCTAGGCCCTCTAGCGCCTCAAATGCGGCGCTAAGGCTACTCAATTTCTAGGCCGTACTATTTTCTCTTGGCTGCTGTATGCTGTAATACTGTAATACCGGTGGTGACCACACCGGTATATACGTGTTGTGCAAGGATCTGCTGGGCAATTCAGCCCTGACCTTCGAATAGTAAAGACCTGTTAAAAGTTATTCTTGTTGTCTGTGTCCAGTGATTGATCCTAAACCTAACTGGGACATACAGACTCAACAGTGGCGACGAGTCTGATCTTACCCTGCGGCAAATTTACATCCAAGGCAGCTTCGTCCTCAAAACGGGCGTCGAGAAGAGGCATCCGCCCTCATCATCCTGCTGAGCACCATCGCACGGGAGGCATCGAGAACCCGGGTTAAAAAGAAAAAGAATTCTGACCACGAAGCCCTCCATCAGCAACAGGCAGTGTTCATCCCTTCTACCATGGTGGCGGGTAAGCCGATCAGCGACACGAGCAGAAAGTCTGCCGCGTTGACTGTGGAGTAGGGGAGGGAAAACGGAGGAATAAGGGCGGAGAGCTCGACCACGGCCAGTAGAAAGGGCCGGGCTGCAATCGAGGCCGAGAGGCGCAGCGACTGGGGCAGCTTAAGGCTCGAGAGCCGCGGAGAACTCAAACGCAGCCGGTGTACAGGGCCGGGCTGCGAGCGGGGCTGCGAGGCAAAACAGCGTCGGGGAGTTGAGAAGCTTAAGGCACGAGAGCCGCGGAGAATTCAAACACAGCCGGTGTAAAGGACCGGGCTGCAAGCGGGGCTGCAAGCGGGGCTGGAAGGCAAAGCAGCGTCGGGGAGTGAGAACCACTGGGGAGGCGAGAACGGCAGCAGCAAGGCAATCGCCATTGCAGCCAGCGGGGGAAGAAGGCAAACGCGGGAATCCGCCATTGTAGTCGGCGGGGGAAGAAGACGAGCACGGGAAAGACCGCCAAGCATGGGAAGCCGCCATTTTAGTAGGCGAGGGAAGAAGACAAGCGTGGGAAGCCGCCATTTAAAAAAAAAAAAAAAAAAATTTTAAACTTGCAAGGATGCCTAAACATGGGAGCATTAATACCTTTGATAGTGATGTCGAAGATTGGACCACGTATGTAGAACACATGGAAGTTTATTGTAAAGCAAATAAGGTACCAGATGATGAGAAAGCATTAACCTTATTAAGCTCAATGGGGGCGAAGACATATGGGCTATTGAAGCACCTTCTATCACCAATTAAACCAGCGGATCAGACCTTCGCGAATATTGTTACTGTCCTGAAAAATCATTTAAACCCCACGCCGCTGATGATAGCGGAACGATTTAAATTTTACAGAAGAACACAGTTGAAAGACGAAAGCAACGCTGAATTTTTAATTGAACTACGTAAGCTATCGAAGTACTGTCAGTTTGGGACAGGGCTAGCAGATGCGCTGAGAGATAAATTTGTGTGTGGATTGTTAAAAGAAGGAACACAAAAGCGACTGCTTGAAGAGAATGATCTTACGCTTGATAAAGCTGTCACTATTGCAGCATCGCAAGAAGCCGCAGCAAGAGGCACTGCGGAAATGCAGCTACAGTCACCGGAACTCTGTACCAATCAAATGGTCTTGAGTACAGTAAAATGTTATCGTTGTGGAAAGACAATGCACGATCAGAACCAGTGCTGGTTCAAAAATCAGGAATGCAGAAAATGTGGCAGGCTTGGTCACATAGCTAAAGTATGCCGGTCAGGAAAGAAGACCAGCAACAAAAAGTCACCGCAGGAAAAGTACAAAAAGGTACACAAGGTGACAGAGAACAGTTCGAATGAACAGAAGTCAGATTCAGATGCCAGCAGTAATGAACTGGGTAGTCTAAGAGTACACAATGTTGGTAAGGAAGCAGACCTCCAAACAATTTGGGTCACACTTCAGATAGCAGGAGTCCAAGTGAAGATGGAATTGGACACTGGATCGGCATTGACGGTCATGAATAAGAAAGATTACAAAGGATTATTCCCACATATTCCCCTACGGGATACGGAGATTGTATTGAAAACATAAACGGGGCAAAGAGTATACCCCATCGGGAAGATAGAGGTAAAGGTGGCCCACAAGGGCAAAGAAAGCCGAGGAATGGACTTATATGTGCTACCTGAGGGAGGTCCACCACTACTGGGACGGGAGTGGATTAGGAAAATAAATATGGACTGGCATTCCTTAAAAGCACTAACGGTAGATTCCGGTACAAAAGATGTCAAACCTAAACGATTGTCCAGAATATTGGACGATGCTAAAGAGGTGTTCCAACAAGGACTGGGAACACTGAGAGGAATTACGGCAAACATCAAGATTGAAGAACATGCAAACCCGAAATTTTTCAAAGCCAGACCGGTACCTTATGCAATACGACCTGCTGTGGAAGCTGAGCTGGAAGGGCTAGAACGTTCAGGAGTACTGTCTAAGGTAGATTGGAGTGAGTGGGCCACGCCCATTGTCTCAGTCATGAAGCGTTCATCGAGCAACAAGCCGGGGGAACCGGGGAAGGTTCGCATCTGTGGTGATTTCAAGGTCACTGTTAATCCGGTGCTTCACACGGTGCAGTATCCGCTTCCACGGATTGAGGATATCTTCGCTTCATTGTCTGGCGGGAAACACTTCACCAAGATAGACCTGGCGCAGGCGTACTTACAGATGGAAGTTGAGGATGAGTCACGCCAGTATCTCACGATCAACACGCATAGAGGCTTGTACCAGTATAATAGACTGGTTTTTGGAGTGGCATCGGCTCCAGCAATTTGGCAGAGGGCCATGGAGCAGGTATTACAGGGAATTCCAGGTACACAATGTTACCTGGATGATATTCTGATTACAGGAGATGATGACGAGGAACACCTTGCAAACTTGGAACTGGTGCTCACCAGATTGAAAGAATATGGTCTTCGAGTTAATCGCCAGAAATGTGAATTCTTTCAGAAGCGGATCTCGTACTGTGGTCATGTCATTGACCAGGAGGGGCTTCATAAGTCTCCTGACAAGATCGAAGCTGTTGTGAAGGCTCCCGCTCCAGATAATGTATCCCAATTGAGGTCGTTTCTAGGGTTAATTAACTATTACCATAAGTTTCTGCCAAATTTATCCACGGTGCTGCACCCGCTGAATGCTCTTTTGCAGAAGGGAGTACCATGGAAGTGGAGCGAGGACTGTAAGAGGGCCTTTCGTGAAAGCAAGGCATTGATCACCTCAGAGGAAGTGTTGGCTCACTTCAACCCAACGCTGCCTATTCGTTTGGCTTGTGATGCTTCTCCATATGGTATTGGGGCAGTACTCTCACACAAGTTGCCAAATGGCCAGGAAAGGCCAGTTGCGTTCGCATCCAGATCATTGACCGCCGCTGAGCGCAATTATGCTCACATAGATAGGGAGGCTCTCAGCCTTGTGTGGGGAGTAAAGAAGTTTTATCATTACCTGCAGGGCCAAAAGTTTACGCTTCTGACAGACCACCAGTCATTGGTATCCATTTTTAACCCTAAGAAGGGTGTTTCGGTGATGACAGCACAGAGACTCCAGAGATGGTCCCTTTTCCTAGGGGCACATCAATATCAGATCGAATTCAAAGGTACAAAGCAGCATGGTAATGCTGATGGGCTGTCGCGCCTGCCACTACCTACAGAGGAGGAGGCACCGACGGTTGACCCTGTTGAGTTATTTCACTCGACCATCATCGAATGTTTACCAGTCACCAATGCAAGTATTGAAAGAGAAACCAGGAATGACCCGACACTGTCCAGGGTCTACGAAGTGACAGTGAAAGGATGGCCAGCACATCGTGATCCACTGTTACCGGCATTCTCAGCAAGACGAGAACAGCTGTCCGTCTGTCAAGGAACATTGATGTATGGAACAAGGGTGATTATTCCTCCTAAGTTAAGAGAGAGAGTTCTAAAGGAACTGCATGAAGGTCATCTGGGGGGAGTCAAGATGAAAAGCCTTGCTAGGGCTTATGTGTGGTGGCCGGGTATCGACCAACAGATAGAGGAGCTGACGAAAAGCTGCTCAGGGTGCCAAAAACTGCAAAATGCACCTCCGATTGCACCGCTGCATCCATGGGAATGGCCTTCAACCCCATGGCAACATGTACATATTGACTTTGCTGGTCCTTTCATGGACTCCATGTTTTTAATTGCGGTGGACGCACATTCTAAATAGCCAGAAGTGATTAAGATGACTACCACTACCTCGGAAAAGACGATCGCGGTGTTAAGAACGATATTTGCGAGAAATCGATTGCCAGAACAAATATGTTCAGACAACGGACCGCAGTTCGTGTCAGAAGAATTCCAGGGATTCATGAAGAAGAATGGGGTGAAACATTATACCTCTGCCCCATATCATCCGGCTACAAACGGGTTGGCCGAGAGATTTGTACAAACGTTTAAAAAAGCAATAAAGGCCATGAGCGAAGATCAGATTCCACTACAACACAAGGTGGACAAATTCCTACTGGCATATCGAAACGCCACTCATGCAGTGACAAACCAAAGTCCTGCCATGATGTTCTACAACAGGAGGTTGCGGTCCAGGTTGGACTTGTTAAAACCAAATGTGCGGAGGGAAGTTGAAAACAAACAGTTCCAGCATATAAATAACAAGACCACTCGGAGTTTCGAAATAGGACAACTAGTGTTAGCCCTGGACTATAAAAACGAGAAATGGCAATCTGGAACAATTCGGGCCAGACAAGGACCCCTGATGTACACGGTAGATATTGGTGAAAATGTAATACGGCGTCATGCTGACCAACTGGTAGAATCGAGAACAAAGGTCGAACCCATGGTTACGGCAGAGGCAACCGTGAAAGAAGTTAGTGAACCTGAAGCATCTACCTCAGAAGTGAATGTACCTGATGATGATGTCCAATCCATAAGAGACCAACTAGATGAGTCACCCCAGCAACGAGAATCAGAGACCCCTGAAAGGCGTTATCCAACTCGAATCAGGAGGCCTCCTCAGAGACTGAATCTTTGAACTGTTTTGCATGAAGTTGTATATATATATATGTTATTATGTTATGTTAAATGGGGATATAACTGTTAAGCTAAAAAGGGAGGATTGTGGTGTATGTAACCTGTTCCACCTTAAGAGAACTACCTTAAGAGATGTACTACTTTCTCTTGGCTGCTGTATACTGTAATACTGTAATACCGGTGGTGACCACACCGGTATATAAGTGTTGTGCAAGGAATTGCTGGGCAGTTCAGCCCTGACCTTCGAATAGTAAAGACCTGTTAAAAGTTATTCTTGTTGTCTGTGTCCAGTGATTGATCCTAAACCTAACTGGGACATACAGACTCAACATGTAGGAGGCGGGACTACAACTTTCAGGTTCACCACTCTCTGGGTGAAGAAATTCCTCCTCATTTCTGTCCTAAATGGCCTACCAGCAGGCTCAGCAGGCCAATTAAGGGCCACCCAGCAACAGGTGATGTCACAGACTGAAATTTCATCTGTCAAGAGCTTTAGACAGATGAAATATCAGCATTTGACAGCTGTTTGAAGCTGTCAAACTCTGACAAACTGTACACTAAGTTAATTCCTTCCTCTCAGGCTGATTTAGAGATCTCTCCAGAACAGAAAGCTGAATGATGCAACTTTTGACAGCTCACATCCATTCTGCTTTCTGTGCCGGTGAGATGAGGGACTCCCGAGACCTGAAGGAAGGAAGGCTGTAAAGGTAAGTAAAGCTAATTAAACTTCTTTAAACACTTTACACACACCAAACACACTTACCTTTTCACTCATGCACCCATCACTCACCTGTACACCGGACATCTCGAACCCTCCAAGTCCTTCAGCCCGATGGCCCGCCTCGCTAACTTGGCGTGGTTTGGAGTCGTCGGGAATCCCACACTTCAGGAATAAAAATAGGGATTAGGCTAAAAACTGCCTGTTAACTACCTGTTAACAGGCAGTTAATTGGCACTAATCCCCTTTCCGCGTCGGGGAGGCGGGTCCCAGCACAGGTTGGGTATCCTTTGAAACTGGCATGGAGGTGGGTTGGGGGCAGGGTGGGTTCGTGCCCCCCGATTTCGAGATTTTAACCCCCCACATGCCTCCAATCCCGCCTCCACGGCCCAATGAAAATCCTGCCCAAAGTGTTGAAAATAAAGGTTTCAATGTTTGACACCACAATAACAGAAACTTTACATGAACATTGGCTAAAACTCCCAAGTACCTACCCTTGTGTGTTGATAGTTTGTATGATTTCACTCGGATGAGGGTGAGTGTGAGGGGTGGCTTGTGAGATGGGGATGTGATAGAGATGGATAGGTGGAGGTCCAAGGTAATTTGGTGTGAGTAAGGATGTGCAAGTGTAGGGTAGGGAAGGCACAGTGATGGGGATGTAATGAGAGGCACAGCAGGATGAAGTTGAGTGTGGCTTTGTACTAACATTTCATGAGCTACTGAGAGCATTGAAACGTTTGCGGCACTGCACCCAGGTCATCCTGACCACATCCCTGCTTGTGCCCTCCTGTGCAATGTGCAACCAGGCTGTGTTGATCTCCTGGGGAGGTCTCTTCTGCCCATGGGAAGGAAAGAGGACTTCCCTGCATGCTGTGACTCCTTCCATATTATGGGAGAGCCTGGATACAGCCCTGTGCCTTTGTGCAGTGATTGTCAGTGTTTGCAGTGCTGTAGAACGCTGACAGCACAAATGTGAAGACAAATGTGTCCATGGTCCCTTTAAGGAAACCGGCTGATGACGCATCATGAATGATGTCACCAGACATGCTTCCTCTAATTGTGCAGTGCCAATCAACGGAAAGTCATTTTATACAGCGGGATGGAGCCAGCTGCGGGGTCGGGACCCGTCACCGACATCGCCCGCAACCGACCCGCCAAGATAGGTAAAATCGCAGCCCACATCTCAGGTCGAGATGCTGCCTGACCTGCTGATAATTTCCAGCATTTTCTGCTGTCATTTCACTTTAGCAGCATCTGCTCACAAAGGGAAGAGGAAGATGCAGAAGAGGAAAATGCAGAAGAGGAAGAAACAGAAGAGGAAGAAACAGAAGAGGAAGAAGCAGAAGAGGAGGAAGCAGAAGAGGAAGAAGCAGAAGAGGAGGAAGCAGAAAGAAGGATGCAACCCAGACAGCCCCTATCTGGCCGGGATATCCAGGATGGAATCATCCACCTGCGGTACCAGTGACCACAACTCCAAATTCACTTTCAACATTATTCCCACACCTTACCTTCCCTTTGTTGCTGACCATCACAGTGTCCTCTTGGCCACAATATTGAAATAAAAGCCACCACAAAGCAAACTTTCCAATCCAACTTTATACATCTATCCATCCAATATGACATCAAGAAATCCACTCATCACTTTTATGCATTCCCTTAGTGACTGTCTTGTATGTGCCTTTGCCCATCCTACTGATGTCACGCTGTGCTTCCCCAGTGGCTACAGCATGGCTGCTGGAATGCTGCTGACCTTCAGTGGGTGACACTGCAGATGGCCTTGCTGGTTGACCTTGAGGAGCTGGTGGCTGGGAGTGTCAAATCAATCTTCTTCTTCTTGTTCTTCTTCACTCTTCTCTCCCTCTTCTTGGTCACCAACTGGCTGGGCAGGCTGCATTCCTTGGGTGTATGAAATGAGGAAGGCACAAGGGTGGAGTTGTGGTGACGGGAGGGCTGGAAAGCAAGAGGTGCATGCCAGAAGGAGGACAACATATGAGGATACCAGTAACTTGTATCCTTTCAGCCCTGCCGCCAGTCAAGGGCTCAGCCATTTCCTTGCCGAGATTGGCCAGCACCATCTTCTCCAGGAGGGTGATGTGAAGCTAGGAATGGGAGGTGTGTCTTGTGATTGGAACAGATTGTTGGTAGATGATTGGTGGGAGGGGGGCAGGAGTCGTGCCTTGAGCAGTGTATGAGTCTAGTCATTCATTTGGTAGGAGACGGCTTTTGAAAATGCATTCACTGACCTTGACCAGTGGTCTGAGGTCGTGAAGCTTCTTTGAGCACTGGAGCCAGGTTGTGGGGGCAACACTGCTGGCAGTGATGGCCTCGGTGATGTAGTCCTGCATTGTTCTTTCTGAAGGGTCTCCTGGCTCCTGTGGGTACAAGACCTCTCTTGCAGTGTTGACCCCTTGCACATAGCTGGAGTATTGTGTGCGAGACCCTTGGTGCCCCTTCCCTGGCTTGCTAAGTCATTTGTCTTAGCGCTGAAGCACGTTTCCCATTTTTTGAGGTGCAGAAGGGAATTCAGCCTTAAGAGCTGAAGATTCCCATTTTTGACTTCTTTTTAATGTTAATTTTTTTTAAGGCAGTGAGGGCTGAAAACTGCTCTTTTTTATTTCATTTTTATTTTGATCAGTTCAGAATTCAGTGTCCTTTTAATGCATTGCCCTTTTAATGTCCCATAATACCTAGCAAACTCATTGCCTCCCTTCCAGAGGCTGCTGGAAGATGGAACGCCAAGTTCGCTACCGATGCCTGCATTAATGCCATCAGGAGGGTGTTACTTGGTCAGTTTAGTGCTGCATTACTAATCTTTAGTCCCCAACACGAATTTTTCTCTCCTACTGGCGCAAACATTTTCAGCACCCGTTAACCTGAGGCTGCATGACATCAGCAACATTTATGGCGGCCACGAATTTTTAGGTCAGGATACCTTTCGCTGAAGCGCTCTTGCAGAGAGCTGGCACGGGCTCGACGGGCTGAATGGCCTCCTTCTGTACTGTAACCGTTCTATAATTCTATGACACTTGGGTGAGAAATGAATGGAAGGTAATTATTATGTTTGCCGCTAAATTAATCACCTCTATCACATTTTGTATTTTGTTCTGCAATGTGGTTTCATAGCATCCTCTGGGTCTGCTTTGTCAATATGGCATTGATATAGAAGTTGGCTGAATGGTTTCAATGTTGTTTAATGCAGGGTTAAGGGAGTAGTGAAGGATGCAACATTAACTGTTAAAGCAGAGGGGATTTGTGTAAGATTTCAGGGCAAGGGAATGAGCAGATGACTGGAATCACTGAGCAATGAACTCATCCCTCACATCTCTTGATGTAAGGTGTTGAGATGGCCCTCCGTCTTCGGCTGCTGCTTCTCCCTGGTTTTCTTCATACGATGAGGACTGTGCCCCCTCCAAATGCAGGTTTCTGTCTGCATGGCTAGGCTGTGCAGGGTGCAGCAAACTGACCTCATTAAATTAGAATCATTGACGGGATGTGCTAAAAATGTAGGCATCGTCCATTTGTACAGCTTTATGTTGAGATACAGTCTATTTTTTCACTGAACAATATACTTCAATTGTTGAAAGAACAGACAGCCTCTTTCCATCCCAAAGCAATAAACTTAAAAATGAAAGAAACACTTATATATCTAAATTTCACTTAAGTAGAGATACCTCAGTAGATAAAAATACATAAATCAAAATTAAAAGATAACTACCCCAAAGCACAGTGAATTGAATTTTGTTCCCAAATGTAATGTAACCAGTTTTGATTTACAGCTTTGAAAACAGTGATTTTACTTTATATATAATTTTATATAATATATCAAAAATAACTTTGTACTGAAGTGCATATCTGTGATTACATAAGTCTATATATACTTTCTACACATCTTTAATATCAATTCGTTTTGAAAATGCAATTTTTCACTATGTAAACCAAAGATGTACAAAATTATTTTTATAAATGGGTCAGGAGCTCTATGTCACAAAATTCTACTCTTGCAGAGCACTAGCATAGTACCGTATTAAAAAAAACTAAATTAAAATTCATCACCGTGCTCCATTTAATACTGAATTAAAAACATTTTGAATATCTCAGTTAGATTTTAGTTATTGTTGGTATGACTGTCATTAAATCTTAACATGTGAATAAATAGCAGTTTGTTAGTTTTCCACTGAGAAGCTTTTTTTAAATTAATGTTTTTAATGTTCATTATAATCATGTGTATTTCAATGGGTCTGCCTGTTTTTGTACTAAAATGACAAGACTTCATCTGTGCATAAATCAAGATGCACTGGAGCTAGAATAAAACAAGAGGCATTAATGTTATGCATGTGTAGCTAATCTAATTCATTTTAACAATTACATTATATTGGCCCAGAAATTGTTGGGATGGCAGATCTCGCGGCAAGCAATGTGAACTGGACTTTTTACTTCACCCTTCTGATCACATGGTATTTGCACCGCAAATTGCTGGAAATGTGAATTGATAATGGGGCAGCAATGTCAATGTTGCATCTGGGACCTCATGAATGTCATGAATGGTCTATCTCCTTAACCAATGAAATTTAAGGATAGGGAAAAAACGAGTAAATGACAGGGAAGGAAATAGGGTGAATCAAAGTCCAATCAGATACAGAAAGGGATATAAAGAGAGGCAAAGAAAGGGAGTGGGTTAAGAGAGAGAAAAAAAGAGACAGAAAGGAAAGTTAAAAAAATTTAAAAAGAACAAGCAGAAAAGAGGACATTATAACCCAGTTCTATTTGGGAATTGTTGTCTTTGTCCTTGAGAAGTTAACAATGAGTCAATGGCAGGGTAGGTGTGCGAAACGTACAAACATTCTTATTCATACTGAATCCCAAAATTATTTTCTGAAAGAAATCTATCTAATTGGCATTTCTGAGTGTCAAAGCAGCTTTGCATCCTGAAAATTATTGCCTTCCAACACTAACAGGAGCGTGGATGGCAAGATGGGCATGAAAATACTGCCAAGACAGATAAAAAAAATTAAAAACTTCTAGGAACAATTCACTACCTGCTGGAGTGAGACTCCACAGATTCATTTGTTCCCTTCCTGGACCTCCAACATTGACTTTCATTTCAGGACCATAAATCACGTCATTAACACAGTCCTGACGACATGAATTACCAACCCTAAATGGCAGTGACGAGATTAACTCACATTTGCGGTGCAAATCCAGCAATTACATGACATGCAATTAATTTCAGCGGGGAGGCCCACGGTGAGATGGTAATTTTTTTGGTTTTGTTGAGGCTAACAGCGGAGCGACGCAAATCGTCCAGCAATTTTTTGCAAACTAATAATGATGAGCACCGTTAATTCACCATTAATTATTCTGTAATTTCTGGGCCATTGCTTCTCACTGATTAAATGTCTAACGCCTCATATATTCAAGTAATGCAAAGTTCATTTCTGTACATTTGAATAAGGAACACATGAAATTTAAATTTAGCTTATGTTACTAACTCCCTCCCCGCTTCACCTGTCCTGAAATTGTGGGCTCCTTAACGGGAGAATGGTTACTTGGGCACGGTTGCTCTTTGTTACCTTACCCAAGTGCTCTTCATTCATGTGGAAGCCTCGATAATGAGCCTGACATTGATGGCATTTCAGTCAAGCATGATCATGACCTTGGCCTCACCCAGCACTCACACACTTGCACTTCTAGTAGGGCTCAGTATATAATGCTCAGGAGCAGGAACCCTGCCTAATTGTCTCTTCCCTTGTGAAGAAATAAGCAATATACCTATTCAGAAAAATACACCATTCTATGAAAGAATTCTGACTTTATTAAAACATGACAAACTAGGTCTGGAAATCTGGAAGCCTCAACAATGGAGAAGCTGTAAACAACATACAGGCTATTGAGATACGATAAGTTGTTCACACTGAATCAATGACCTTATTAAAACAGGAGGTTGGAGGCTCCTGAAGTCTGCAACCTTGGAAAGAACACAATGGTACACCCTGTTAAGGTGTCCTAAATTACACTTCGGAATGAAACACAGAAAATTAAGAAACATATGCCATCATAAAAGTTACATCAAATGAAACACAGGAGACACAATTCTGTGCTGCAACCAGCTGAGGCAAATAAGAATTGCATAGGTCACCCTGTTGAGGTGTCCTAAATTACACATTGTAAAAAGACACAAACAGAAGACCTTGGTAAAAATGACATCAAATAGATGCACCTGCTGATTACACTATTTTTTATAATAAGCTTCGAATACCTAGGGTAGAGACATAATTCTTAATGCTACCAGCTGATCTAACTGTAAGAATAGCAAGGGTCAGCAGAAAAATGCCGAGAGATAATTAGCTTACATCAGCAGAAAACTTCAAAGGAAATACCACTGCAAAAGGGTATAAAAATTGAACTTTCAAATGGGATGATAGACTCGCTTGAAGGGGCAAAGCGATTCTCAGGCTTCAGAGGCAGGCTCTGTAAGTCTACACCTCTTTCTACCTCAGGTATCAAAGGTATTTGATTTTGGTGAATATCCTGGAATAAACTAAGAACTGTAAAACTAGCAAAGTTAAGATTTGAGAATAAGGATCTCTGATAATAAGATTGAAAAGCTTTCTCTTTTTGGAACTGTTAATGTTGCGATTGAAACATCTACTGTAATTACATGTCGGTTCTTTAATAAATCTATATATTTTTAGAATTGTCTCACATAATACTTCTGTATCAAACTCGCGAACTCAATCTCTGTACGCTCCTTGGTGAGGAGTTGCAGAATTCTGGGGGAGTTTTCTGGACCCTCATAATATCCGGAAGGTTACAGTCTAGCTATACTTATTAAAAGTGCTATCTGGAGGAAGGTAACATCTTCAGGTTGTTCCTTTCCTTTAGGGAGAGATAGTCTGGACCTTTAGACCCAATTAATTGTCTTTAGGATTTGGCCACCTCAAACTTTAGTTGAAATTGAACGTCTGGGGAATATGCTTGATCTGGGGTAGCCCCAAAGGGGCTAGGACTAGTAATAATCCTTTCACCCTAATGCAGGAACGCTATGACTAACTGTCAAGTGTCTTACTGCTGTTCCAGCCAAGATGCATTATCTCAACAGAGACTAGGGTTTGGAACCTGGGCCTTCCTGTTCTGTACATCTCATAGACAGAAATCTTCCCTCCTGTGGAAAGTTAATTTTATCCATTTTTATTTTAAAAATCACAGTTTAATTATTTAATGGATCATTACTAATGACATAAATATTAAAAGAAATAGTTTTTAATCAGAAATAAATCTGATATGTTGCCTGTAAACTTTAATATGTTCAGCCAGTCATGTGTTCTGCAGTATGCTGTAGCCATGTTGCAAGGTATCAATATTGTCCTTTAAGATAATGATTTCAGCGCTAAGCAAAGACCCATTTAGTAGTCCTTAAATTATATTATGCAGCTGAGGGGTATATTGCTCATTTAACTATATATATCAAGAAAAATTATGGTTACTCTTTAATACATGTTTATAGCTATTACCAAATATTTACATGATATAATTTTGTTTTAACATCATTCAGTGTCTAAAATGTTTGATATATTCAGTTCTGGATTAAACAGCTCAACCGAGATTTGAGAAACTAGCAAAATGGTTTTACTCATAGTTACGCCATGGCCGGAATTTTCCCACTGCCGTGTGTGCAGGATTGGAGGTGGGTCGGCAGTAAAAGTTGGTGAAAAATGGAGCTCGTCGGGAACCCACTGTCATCCTGCCTCCTTGCGCCTTTAAAGCAGGCGCTTTTGCCAGCGCAGCACGGACCCGAACGGCAGAGGTGGATGTATTGATTTCTATGTGGGTTCAATGACGACACATTGATGAAAGAGAATGTCTTTTAATCTAAAGTTTGTTCATCTAAGTTAGCAGCATTACAGGAGACACCATCTTAGAGATCCATCCAAAACTAAACTAAAACTAAACTGCCTCTCTCACATGCCCTCTGCTGGTAAGGCATAAATAATCAAACAGGCAAATATGCTGGTAAGGCATAATAATCAAACAGGCAAATACCATCACTATTTGCTGATATCATTACATCTCCCTTTCTTAAAACAAAAGTATTTTACTTTTATCTAACAACATGTTTTCTTTGTATTACTCTGCATTTTAACTGTAACACTTAATGAACTTACATTATCATTATCATGATCAAGGTTTTTTAACCTTGTTTTGTGTGTTCACATGAAATATGTAAATACACTAGAACTTGAAGAGAGAATAAGATAACATTACTTCCTTCTATAACAAGAGTCCTTAAACTTGCTCAATGAGTCTCTCAGGAGGCTTCACGTGTCTTGAGGATTTTCTGATTGATTGTCCTTGAATCTGAGTTGTTGCCTCAGATGATGATTTCTCAGCTGTGTGATCAGGTTGTTCAACAGTATCAGTCTTTTGACCAGCTGTGTGATCAGGTTGTTCAACAGTATCAGTCTTTTGACCTGCTGTGGCTGGTCCCATGAGAAGATCCCGACGATTTCTTCTCAGAACAACACCCTCATCTGTCTGAATGGTGTATGATCTTGGTTGGACTTCACTCAGGACAGTTCCCTTCTGAGTCCATATGTTTGTTTTGTCTTTGAACCTTACTTGGTCACCAGTGTGGAGTTCAGGTAGGTTTTGTGTTCCTCTGTCATAGTAGTACTTTTACTTTTCTTTCTGTTGTTCTTTGAACTTCCTCACTTTCTCCCCCTCTTTTGTTTTCAGGAGGTTCTCCGGGATGGGTAGGTTTGACCTTAGCAGACGTCCCATAAGGAGTTGGGCTGGTGACATACCACACTCGAGCGGCGTTGTGCGGTATACAAGCATGCTCTGGTAGAAGTCAGTTCCACTGTCTTTTGCCTTGTACATCAGTCTTTTCACTGTCTGGACCGATTTTTCCACTAGTCCATTGGACTGTGGAAAGTGAGGACTTGACGTTGTGTGGACAAAGTCCCACTCTTTGGCAAAGTGTCGGAAACTTGCATTGTAAAATTGGGGTCCGTTGTCTGTGAAGGCCTCGCTTGCCACGCCATGTCTGGAGAATATGGCTTTCATACATGTTATCACAGCATCTGCAGTGGTGGTGTACAGTCTACAAACCTCTGGATACAGGGAGTAATAGTTTGTGACTACAAGATAGTCCTTCCCTTGACATACGAATAGGTCAGCGCCTACCTTCTGGTAAGGTCTGTCTGGCGCTGGGTGTGGCTTTAGTGGTTCTACCGGATTGCTTGCTCGATATTTCAGGCATATTGTGCAGTTTGACACCTCATTTGTCACATCTTGGTTGATTCGTGGCCAGTACATCACCTCTCGTGCTCTTTTCTTACACTTTTCGATTCCCAGATGTCCTCCATGGATCCTTTTTAGCACCTCTTTTCTCAGACTCTTTGGGATAACTATTTTACCTCCTTTGTAGATGATGTCTTCGACCAGTGATAGTTCCGCCCTGCAGTTCCAGTACTCTGCCGTGTCAGGTGAGCAGTCTTGCTTCATGTTGGGCCATCCATCCAAGATGCTTTTCCTCAGTCGTCTCAGTGTTTCATCTTTGTTTGTCTCAGTCTTTATGAGCTCCATTTTTGCATCTGCTATGGGCAGTGCACTTGTGATCATGTCCACGTAGGCGTTCACTTTTTCATCCATTTTGGTGTTTGCGGGCTCACTTGGGTCAACAGCTCTGGACAACGTGTCTGCTGTATACATCAGCTTACTCGGTGTGTACGCATTGTATAGCATTGCAGCCTGATCATCATTCTTTGTATTCTAAGCAGACAGCTATTTAGTGGCTTTTGGAACAATGCAATCAAGGGCTTATGGTCAGTCTCTACACTGATTGCTTGTCCTGACACAAACTGGTGAAATCTTTCACAGGCGTATGCGATGCTGAGCAGCTCCTTTTCTATTTGAGCATATCGCGTCTCTGCGTCTGTCATTGAGCGCGATGCATATGCAATAGGTTGCCAGTAGTCATATTTTTGCAGAAGAACGGCACCGAGCCCACTCTGTGATGCATCTGATGATATCTTGATGGGTCTCGCTGGGTCATAAAACCTCAGAACTGGTTCCTCTGTGAGCAGTTTCTTTAGATCGCTCCATGACTTCTCATGCTCATGATTCCATTCCCATTCTATGTTCTTTTCAGTTAGTCTTCTCAGTGGCGCCATCTTTTCTGAAAGGTTGGATATGAATTTACCCATGTAGTTGATCATTCCATTAAACCTATGCACGTCCTTTTTGCATTGTGGCTTTGGCATATTCTCAATGGCGGACACCTTTCTGGGATCTGGTCTGATGCCCTCACTGCTAAGGATATCTCCCACGAATGTCAGTTCTGTCACCCTGAGCTGGCATTTCTCTCTATTCAGCTTCAGGTTTGTTTTCCTTGTTGCTTCCAGCACTTTTTTCAGTCTCTCGTCATGCTCAGTTCTCGTGGTTCCCCATACTATGATGTCATCCATTGATGTATCAACTCCCTCCAAGTGCTCATAGATCATATGGATAATTTTGTGATACATTTCAGGAGCTGAGGCAATGCCAAATGGTAACCTTAGGAATCTGTATCTGCCAAATGGACTGTTGAACGTGCACAGTCTTGAACTTGCTTCGTCCAGTTTCATCTGCCAAAATCCTGATGATGCATCTAACTTGCTGAAATACTTTGCATTTGCAAACTGTGACATGATTTCCTCACATGTAGGAAGCTTGAAGTGCTCTCTCTTTATTGCTCTGTTTAGATCTCTTGGATCCAGGAAAATTCTGAGCTTTCCATTCTTTTTGTCCACAACGACGAGGGAACTCACCCACTCAGTTGGCTCATCTATCTTCTGAATCACGTTCAGGCTTTCCATCCTGTCCAACTCTGCCTTCAGTTGCTTTTGAAGAGCAAACGGAACTTTTCTGCATGGATGTATGACCGTTGGCATACTTTTAACTACTCTGATCGTGTGTTCTCCTGGAAGGCAGCCTAGACCCTGAAATAGGTCTTTGTACTCTTTCATGAGTTCATCATAGACTGTCTCTCCTTCGCTTTCCACAACGAGGACTCTCTTTACCAGGTTCAGTCTCTCACAGGCTATTAAACCTATTATGGCTTGCACATCCTTTGGCACCACGATTAATGCTAGCATGTGCTCTCTGTCCTTGTGTGTCACTTTGACAATGCATCTTCCTTTCACTGGTATATCAGTACCTGAGTATCCTGTCACTTTCACTTTTATTCCATGTATCTTTGGTCTGGGTCTAATTTTCTTAAAATCAGTCTCTGATATCACATTAACTTGTGCTCCAGTATTCAATTTAAATGGAATGTGTATGTCATTCACTTTTAGTGTCAACATCCAGTCTCTTTTTTCTTTTTTGTTTTCAGACACAACATCCACATAGAACTCCTCTATCTTGCTTTCATCTACTGCATGGACCTTGCTTTGTTGCGCTTGGTTCTTACAGCAACGGGCATAATGGTTGTTTTTGTTGCAACTATTGCATGTTTTACCATATGCTGGACACTTTCTTGGTGGATGCTGTGTACCGCATCGATTACATGACTTTCGATTGTCCCTTTCATTTTTGTTCGCTGGCTACGCCTCTTTTTTCACATTGGCGCCCTTTTTGTTAAACGGTTTGTGTCCGTTCATTCTCACTGCATCCACGTTGCAGCTACTGTCACTGAACAGCTCCTTTGCCTGCGACTTCACAGTCTCTGTAGCCCTACACAGTGCTATGGCTTTTCCCAGGTCTAGATTTTGCTCTCTTAGCAGTCTTTCCCTTAGACCATTATGTGGAATACCACACACCAGTCTGTCTTTTATCAGCGAGTCTGTCAGTCCCCCAAATTCACACATTTTGCTTCTGTTTCTCAGTTCAGTCACATACTGATCAATAGTCTCTCCCGTTTTCTGTACACATGTGAAAAATCTGTGCCTCTCAAACGTCACGTTACGTTTAGCTATGCAGTAGGCCTCAAACTGTTCCATTATTTTATCCAGCTTCATTTTGTCTCCATCAGCAGCGAATGTGAAGTTATTATACACCTCCAGCGCTTCATCACCCACGACATGAAGAACACTGACGCTTTCATTTTATCACTTTTCTCGTCAGCTCCGATTGCCGCTAAATACAACTCCAAACGTTGTTTGAACCTCCTCCAATTTTCAGCCACATTACCTGTCAACTGAAGCTTCGCCGGTCGGTGTAATCCTACCATTTTTCACTTCGTTAGCTATTCTCCAAAGGTAAGTAACGATGTTCTCTTTTGGCTTGCTAATATGTGGAGAGCTGATTTAACTTCAGATTTTTCCTCTTCATCTCTTTCAATCACTTCTGACTACTGACACCATGTATTGATTTCTATGTGGGTTCAATGACGACACATTGAAGAGAATGTCTTTTAATCTAAAGTTTGTTCATCTAAGTTAACAGCATTACAGGAGACACCATCTTAGAGATCCATCCAAAATGAAACTAAAACTAAACTGCCTCTCTCACATGCCCTCTGCTGGTAAGGCATAAATAATCAAACAGGCAAATATGCTGGTAAGGCATAATAATCAAACAGGCAAACACCATCACTATTTGCTGATATCATTACAGTGGGCGACCTAAGTTAGCTCATTAAAACCTTGTTGTCAGACCCTTAACAGTGTTCGAATTCCACTGGATGACCACGGGAATCACGCAAGTAGCTTCCCATTTTGCAGAGTTAAAATATAGGACCGAGGGAACATTTTGAATTTTTATCTGTTTTTTGTATGAGGAAATTATATCAATTTCCACCTGAAAAACAAAGACCAAATAATGCTTCAGCACACACACAACACACAATGTGTAAGGTCAGTTTTGCACTGCTGAAAGGTGATTATATAGCTTGCGATGGTAACAGACCAGACTGCATTCTAGTAAGTAGTGTGGAGAGTTCAGTAAGTTGCTACATTATTTGCTGTGGACGGTGCCCATGTTTTATATTAAACAATGCTGCATTCTGAGTCATAGGAGGAATTTTAAACTAAAAAAAAGGGTGGGTTTGGAATGTGGGGGCGGATAAATTATTAAAAATGGGATCCCCAACCTGATCCCTGTTGAGTCTGTGGTTTCAATTGCAGTTATTCTGAATAACAGGACACAGACTACAGAAGTAAGTAAACAGGTCTTTAGTGATTGAGGGTCCTCTTTTTGTTTGAACCCAAAAAAAACCAATTGGACTGTAAATAAACAAAAGTTCAACTAAATCTTAACAAATCAAATTAAAATTTGGTTTTCCGGGTTGATGATGCACTCCAGTCCCCGCGACACCCACCGGTCGCGGAAATACTCAAGCGCACCGGCGGACACCGCGTGCTCCATCTCCAGGGCCACCCGGGCGCGAACATGGCTGCGGAAGAGAGGCAGGCAATCCGGCTGGATGACCCCCTCGACCGCCCGCTGCCTGGACCAATTGATTGCTCTTATAGCCAGGCCCAGGAGCAGGCCCACAAGGAGGTCCTCCAGCCTGCCCGCTCCCCTCCGCACCGGGTGGCCATAGACCAAGAGCGTGGGACTGAAGTGCAACCAAAAATCGAGGAGCAGCCCCTTCAAGTAGTGAAAGAGGGGTTGCAACCTCTCACACTCCATATAAACGTGAAACACGGACTCCTCCAGGCCGCAAAAAATGCAGGCGGCCTGGGAGTCCGTGACCCTACTTAAAACCTTATTGCATGGGACCGCTCCGTGCAACACCCTCCAGGCCAAGTCCCCGATGGAACAAGGGAGGACTCCCGCATAGAGAGCCCTCCATTGGGGACCTCCGCCACCGCCAGTCGGCAAGACGTCACGCCAAGGCGTGTCCGGACGGTAGACGAAGATGGCAAAGTGGAGAGTGTGCAGGAGCAGCCCGTACAGGAAACCCCTCCGCACGGAATGAAAAGGCACGGAGGGTATTTCCTCGAGATGGCTCAAGTTGTGAGGCGCCGGCTCCCGAGGGGAGTTTCGGGACCGGGTGCCGATAAGGAATTCCGTCCGGACGGGGGTAAGCTCGGACGGGATCGCCCCACATGCTTGAGCCGCCTCGATACACCTAGTGGAGCCGGGGCCCAGTGCCACTTTCACCGATTCGATGGCTTCGGCCGCGAGCCGGACGTTGGCCCAGGACAGGCGCCACGCCAGCTCCTCTGGCACCATCCAGCCCGCTCCTCCACCAACGAGCAGGTCCCCGACTCTGGTCACCCCGCCAGGCACAGCCCTGCCCTCCGCCAGCTGCCTGAACCTGCGTTCGTGGAGGTGCGGATTCCTGAGCAGCGGCTCCCGAAGGAGAGCCGCCGCTCCTGACGGGGGAGAGCTCCGCCTGGAAGCGACGTAGTTCCAAACCCATAGTAGTTCCTGGTAGAAGACAGGCAGCTCCCGCAGGTCGGCACGCCTGCTGCCCACTTTCACAAACAGGAGCTGCGTGTCGTAATTGAGGCCGTGCAGCTGGCGGAAGAAAAACGTCGCCAGCGCACACCATCTCGGAGGATTCTCGACGTACAGGTATCTCTGCAGCGTCTGAAGACGGAAAGTCACAGCCTGGGTGCGAAGGCACACCAGCGCCTGACCGCCCTCCCTAAGCGGGAGACACAGAACCGCGGCAGAGACCCAGTGCTTCCATTTGTCCCAGAAGAAGTCAATGAGCTTCTTCTGCATCTTGGCGACAAACGCAGGGGGAGGGATCAAAGTGACCAACCGGTACCACAACATGGCGGCCACCAGCTGGTTTATGACCAGCGCTCGACCCCTGTAGGACAACACTCGGAGCAGTCCTGTCCAGCGTCCTAGACGAGCGGTGACTTTGGCCTCCAGCTCTTGCCAGTTCGCCGGCCAGGTGTCCTCGGCAGGGCTAAGGTAGACTCCCAAATAGAGGAGGTGTGAGGTGCTCCAGGTGAAAGGCCTGAACTCCTCCGGCAGGGAGTCCACCCGCCACTGACCCACCAGGAGTCCGGAACATTTCTCCCAGTTGATCCTGGTGGAGGATGCGTCTGAGTAAATCTGCTGGCATTCCCGCATCCTCCGCAAGTCAGCGGGATCCGTGACTGTGAGGAGCACGTCATCGGCGTAAGCCGAGAGGACCACCTCCACGCCCGGCCCTTGCAGAGCCAGTCCCGTCAACCTCTTCCGCAAGAGGCGCAGGAATGGCTCCACGCAAATGGCGTATAACTGACCGGACATGGGGCATCCCTGACGCACCCCCCTCCCGAAGCGAAGGGGCGCCATCAAGGACCCGTTAACTTTAATCAGACACTCTGCGGTGGCGTACAGAAGTCGGATCCGGGCGACGAAATGCGTCCCGAACCCAAATGCGCGCAGAGTCCCGAAGAGATACTCGTGATCCACCCTGTCGAACGCCTTCTCCTGATCCAGGGAGAGGAAGGCGACCGACAGACCAGCCCTCTGGGAGTGGTATACCAGGTCCCGGACCAGATGGATGTTATCGTGGATGGTCCGGCCCGGGACCGTGTAGGACTGGTCGGGGTGGATCATGTGGGCCAGCACGGTGCCAAGGCGAGCAGACAAGGCCCTGGCAAAGATTTTATAGTCCGTGCTGAGGAGGGAGACTGGGCGCCAGTTCTTAAGGAGGCAGAGATCGCCCTTCCTAGGCAGCAGGACAATGACCGCCCTGCGCCAAGAGAGAGGCATCTCCCCGGTCACCAAACTTTCCCCCAGGACCCGCGCGTAGTCACCCCCCAAGACGTCCCAGAACGTCCTGTGGAACTCCACAGTCAGCCCGTCCAGCCCCGGGGACTTTCCCCTAGAGAGCTGGCGGAGGGCACCGGTCAGCTCCGCCAGGCTTAGCGGAGCGTCCAATTTTTCGGCGCCCTCCGGACTGACCTTCGGCAGGTCCTCCCACAAAACTCTGCGCGCATCCTCGCTGGACGGATCCGGAGAGAACAGAGCCCCGTAGTAGGCGCAGGTCTCCGCGCTGATTCCCTCCGGATCCGAGACCAGAGATCCGTCGTCAGCCAGCAGCCCCAAGAGCTGCTTACAGGCCTCCTTTTTTCCAGCGAGTAAAAGAAGGGGGAGCCGTGGTCCAGGTCCCGCAGGAGCTGGATCCGCGACCTCACGTACGCGCCTCGGGACCCGACGAGCTGCAGGTCCTTCAGCGCGCCTTTCTTCTCTTCGTACACCTTCTGCAGGGCCGGGTCCTCGACGACTTGACCTAGACGGGACTCCAGGTCGAGCACCTCCTTCTCCAACCGCCCGACCCGGGCCTCCCGCCTCTTGGTCGACCCCTTTGCGTACTCCTGACAGAAGAGACGGACGTGAGCCTTGCCCACGTCCCACCACAGCCTCAAGGAGGGGAAGCCCCCTGCTTCCTTCTCCAGTCGGCCCTGAACCGACGAAACGAATCCCGGAACCGCGCGTCCTCCAGCAGCAGGTTGTTAAAGTGCCAGTACGCGGCCCCCCCCCGCGTGCGCAGCGGAACGAGCTCCGCCCACACCAGGTGGTGGTCCGTGCACGGCACCGGCCGCATGGAAGCCGCCGGAACGCAGGAGACGTACGCCCGGGAAATGTAGATGTGGTCGATTCTGGACCCTCCTCCTCCAGACCTCACGCAAGTGAAGGCGCTGGAGTCGGGATGAAGATTTCGCCAGACGTCGACCAAGTCGAAGGACCCGACCAGGTCCCTCAACTTCTCCATCGCCGCCGGGCATCGCGGGGGACCCGGACGGTGCCTTGCCTCGAGGGTGCAGTTAAAATCACCCCCGAGGATGACACACTCGCCCACGTCGATGGAGCCCAGAAGAGCGGATACTTCTTCAAAGAAGCGCACTTGCTGCGCACCGGCCTGAGGGGCGTACACGTTCACTGGATGGAGCGGCACGCCCCCCCCAGGTGAACAGTGACCTGGAGCAAGCGGCCCGGCACGTGCTCCTTGACCCCCCAAGATCTCCGGTTGAAAATGCGGGGCCAGCAAGATAGCCACCCAGCTGGAATTGTTGGAGAGGTGACTCATGCTGACCCCTCCTTGCCACTCCAGGAGCCACGTGGCTTCATCTCCCGGAATGGTGTGGGTTTCTTGCAGGAAGCACACCGCATACTTCCCGTCCCGAAGGACCGAGAAGTTATTGAATCTGCGGCGCGCCTCCCTGCTGCCGTTGATGTTGAGTCTGGCTATGGTTATCTTCATGTCAGAAGCATAGTGTAACATCTACCTACACCTAACTGGGGGAGGAAGCGCAGCTGCTGGTCAGCCGCCACTTCCTCAGCAGCCCAGTGAGAAACTTTCTGAACCGACGCAGCTCGAGCGGGTTCACACCCTCGTCCGCGCCCATGATCTTAACGGCGGCGCGGACGGATACGATGAGCAGCGCCAGCTCCGACCACCTGTCGAGGGCCAGCCGGATCTTATTGCGCCGACCCAGGCACATGGCCATAAAATCCCGGAGTTCCCTTATGGGAATGAGGGGAGGCTCGGCAAGGGGCACGAGGTCATCCATCGCCTCATCGGCGCTGGAGTCCGAATCGTCCTCCGTGCCCATCACCGAGTCCCCATCCTCCTCCAGGGGGTCGTCACCAGCGGCTGACCCGTCCGCCGCGCAGTGCGCAGCGAACGGCTCGGCCGCAACAGCCAGCCCCGCCTCCGTCCGGATCCCACCCCCAGGATCAGCGGCAGAGGATTCCTCCCTGGGCTCCTCTAGGGGTGCTGGGCCAGAAGACGGCGGCGGTTCAGAGCTCCCCTCCGCCCCAGACGCCGGAACGACCGGAGAAACCGGGGAGAGAACAATTCCCAGCTCCTCCAGTATGTCCGGCACCAGAGACGCAGCCAGGGGGCCATCCTCCTCCCCGCCACCAACCTCCGACCCAGCGGATGGGGTGTTTTGAATTAATACCTCTACCAGTTCAAGCAGCCCCTGGGAGATGTCCGGGTCGCATTGGGCGAGCTCATTATCCTCGAGCTGGCCCGACCCAGACCCCAGGCCACCCGACCCGGCGCGGGGTAACGGCACCGATAGAATGTCAATTTCCGCCGCGGGTTGTTCCGCGACCCCCCCCCACGGGCAGGGTCTCATCCCCATCCCCGGGAGGCACGCGCCGGATAGACACATCTGCCTCAGCCTCCCGAGGGATAGGCGACCCCTGCCGATCGCTAGTGATGACGACAGCGGGGGGGGGGCGGGCGCAGTACCCGCGGCGGGCGATGACTCCCCCTGCTCGGAGGGACCTTCCTCCTCCCGGTCCTCCTCCTCTTCCAGGGGGTCGCGCCGCCTTTTTAGCATGGAGGGAGCGAGGGAGACCTCCATGTCTGCAAAGGCCTCCTCCTCAGCTCCCTCCGGTGGAGCAGGTTTGCCGGGTTCCTCGGGCCCGAGCCCGGCTGCAGGTATTGCCATTACCGCTGCGGTGGTTGCGGCCACAGGCTTGGGCACGAGGCCCCTCCCGCTCGCGTCTGCCCCGATTAACTCCGCGAGGAGCACGGGTGTAAGGGGCGCAAGGGGCAAGGGCTGGCCATCCACGGGGGGACCTGCCCTAAGGTGTTTATTTTTCCCTGTGCCTTCTTTCCAGCCGGACACGCTCCCTCCCCCCCGCCGGAGGCCTTGGTGGCATTGGCCCCCGACGTCAACCGCGAATCAGACGTTCTCGACGCGCGGGCAGATCCGGGGGGCGGAGCGGTGGCGGTGCCAGCCTCGGCCGCACGAGATGATCCGGCGGCCTTGGAGGCGGGGCAGTTTTTCCTGATGTGCCCCACCTCCTTGCAGGCATGGCACCGCACACCGTCCGACGTCCAAAAGACGCGACAGGCGGTCCCCTCGTGGAGGACGACGAACGCCCCGTCGGTGTCCTCCTCCCGTGCCAGCTGGATAAACAGCTTGCGCCGGAAGGAGAAGACGTGGCGAAGGCTGGCCTCCCGGAAGCCGAGCGGGATGGGTGTGATCCCCGACCTCACCTCCCCAAGTTGACGTAAGTGGGGAAGGAGGAGCTCACCGGGAACATAGGGCGGGACGTTGGAAATGATGATCCTCTACGCGGTGGCCTCGAGAGGATCCACCGGCAGGAAGGTCCCGCCCACGGTGAGCCCCTTGGCGACGGCCAGGGACACCGCCCGCTCCGACCCCAGGAAGAACACAGCCTTCCCATACATTTTTGAGGCCGCGACGATGGCTGAGGGGCCGACAACCCCAGCCATGGCTTTAACGCAGGCCTCAATGGTCATAGTGGGGTGAGTGTAGCTCTTCACCCCAAGCTTTTTTGTTATTAATCTGAATGGTGACGGGGCAGCAGAAGCAGCGGGAGCAGCTGTGGCTGTGGCTGCCACTCCCGCATAAGTCCTGGCTTGCCCCGCCACCGGTGAAGATGCAGTCGCCATTCTGGGGTGCTTTTATAAGGGCTACACTCACCCCAAGTCACAGGCCTGAAGGTTTTAATGGCCTCAGGTATTTTTTTGGTCCTCTATTGAGCAGAGGGAGCTCTTTAAATTGAAGGCACACTTCTCCCCCTTATTGATTGAAATTGGGAGAGGGGCCTTCTCCCCTCTGCTCAATAGGCAATTAATAAAAAGAGATGAAAATGAGGTGCCTCAGAGAAATAGGCAGAGAGAGACAAAGAGAGAGAGAGAGGGGGGTGGGAAGGAGGGAGGCCGCAAGGGCAGTGTTGCCACTCAGGATGGTGGGTGGGTGTTGGCAGGGGTGCACTCTCCGATGGGATTTAAAAGTCTTTGGTGGTGGTGGTCTTCTGGCAGGGGGAGAAGATGTCTTCACCTGGGAAAGCTGGAGATGCCCAGGCTCAGTCCTGCAGCAGGTCTTAACGATGCAATTAATGGAATTAAAGACTTCACCTAGGCAGCTCCAGCTGTCCCAGGCCAGGCAATAGAAGGGGTGCTTATTAGTGGTGTGTGTGGCCTAGCTTTTAACAAGAGCCACACACACACACACACACACAGACACCCCTTGATGATCCGGCCTTGTTTCTTCTTTTCTCCCCCCACCTAAAATACAAAGTCTTTGGGAGAGTGCCCCAAAAAGCACCCACCTGTAGATGTTCAGAAGAGATGATTTTGTTCTTCCCTCCTTCCAAACAGTTGGTGGTTGTTGGTTGTTGCTCTCCCCTCTCTCCCTCTCCTGAAGTGGAGGCCAATTTGGGGAGGCAGTAATGGAAAGGCCTCTCCCCTGGTTGGTGTTGTTGCTGGCCTCCTTTCTCCTTCTCCTCCTCTGTCCTATCTCTCCAGGAACCTCAGTTGCTGTGATGATGGTGGAGGAGGTGGAGGTGGTGGTCTATCATTCTCCTCCTCTTCCTGGTCAGGAGACCACCACTTTCCACTCTCCACTCTCTTGGTTTGGCTGCTCCTTCTCCTCCTGCTGACTGAGGCAGCTGCACAGCCAGAAATGCACTGAAGACTCTTAGTGATTGAGGGTCAGGGCTGAACTGGGATACACTTTGCTCCGCAGGGTTTATATACCGGTGTGGTCACCACCGGTACTACAATGTACAGGAGCCATCAAAAAGTAATCCCTCACCTTAAGGTATCCTCTTAAGGTGGTACAGGTTACATACACTACAATTCCTCCCCTTTTAGCTTAACAGTGTACACCCCAAATTAAACATTACATGGATAACATATATACAATTTACTCACAAAACTGTTCAAAGATTCAGTCTCTGAGGAGGCCTCCTGATCCGGGCCGGATAACGCCTTTCAGGGGTCTCTGGTTCTCGTTGCTGGGGTGACTCATCCACTTGATCTCCTATGGATTTAACATCATCCAATACGTTCGAGTCTGAGGTAGATGCTACAGGCTCAATAAGTTCTTCAACTGGTGTCTCTGCCGTAGACATGGGGTCGACCCTTGTTCTCGATTCCACAAGTTGGTCAGCATGACGTCGTATTACGTTCTCTCCAACGTCTACCGTGTACATCAAGGGTCCTTGTCGTGCACGAAATGTTCCAGGTTGCCATTTATCATCCCTATCGTCCCTGGCCAAAACTGGTTGTCCTACTTCGAAACTACGAGTGGCCTTGTTATTTACATGCTGGAATTGCTTGTTTTCGACTTCCCTTCGCACATTTTGTTTTAACAAATCCAACCGGGACCGCAACCTTCTGTTATAGAACATTATGGCAGGGCTTTGATTTGTCACTGCATGTGTGGCGTTTCGATACGCCATCAGGAAATTGTCCACCTTGTGTTGTAGTGGAGTATGGTCTTCACTCATGGCCTTTATCGTCTTTTTGAACGTTTGTACAAATCTCTCAGCCAACCCATTTGTAGCCGGATGATATGGGGCAGATGTATAGTGTTTCACCCCATTCTTTTTCATGAATTTCTGGAATTCTTCTGACACGAACTGTGGTCCGTTGTCTGAACATATTTGCTCCGGCAATCCATTCCTTGCAAATATGGTTCTTAGAACTGCAATCGTCTTCTCAGAGGTAGTGGTCGACATCTTAATCACTTCTGGCCATTTAGAATGTGCGTCTACTGCTATCAAAAACATGGAATCCATGAATGGACCTGCAAAGTCGATATGCACACGTTGCCATGGGGCTGAAGGCCATTCCCACGGATGCAGTGGTGCAATTGGAGGTGCATTTTGAACTTTTTGTCACCCTGAGCAGCTTTTAGTCAGATCCTCTATTTGTTTGTTGATACCTGGCCACCACACATAAACCCTAGCAAGGCTTTTCATCTTGACTCCCCCCAGATGACCTTTGTGCAATTCTTTCAGAACTCTCTTAATTTCGGAGGAATAATCACCCTTGTTCCATACATCAATGTTCCTTGACATACGGACAGCTGTTCTCGTCTGGCTGAGAATGCTGGTAACAGTGGTTCGCCATGTGCTGGCCATCCCTTCACTGTCAAGTCGTAGACCCGAGACAGTGTCGGGTCATTTTGGGTCTCTCTCTCAATACCCGCATTGGTGACTGGTAAGCATTCGATGATGGTCGAGTGAAATATCTCGACAGGGTCAACTGCCGGTGCCTCTTCCGCTGTAGGTAATGGCAGGCGCGACAGCCCATCAGCATTACCATGTTGCTTTGTACCTTTGAATTCAATATCATATTGATGTGCCCCTAGGAAAAGGGACCATCTCTGAAGCCTCTGCGCCGTCATTACCGGAACACCCTTCTTAGGGTTGAAAATGGAAACCAACTGCTGGTGATCTGTCAGCAGCGTAAACTTTTGGCCTTGCAGGTAATGGCTAAATTTCTTTACTCCCCACATGAGGCTGAGAGCCTCCCTATCTATCTGAGCATAGTTGCGCTCAGCGGAGGTCAATGATCTGGATGCGAAAGCGACTGGCCTTTCCGAGCCATCTGGAAACTTATGTGAGAGCACTGCCCCAATACCATATGGAGAAGCATCACAAGTTAAGCGAATAGGCAGCGTTGGGTTAAAGTGAGCCAACACTTCCTTAGAGGTGATCAGTGCCTTGCTCTTTTGAAAAGCCCGCTTACAATCATCGCTCCACTTCCATGGTATTCCCATTTGCAAAAGAGTGTTTAGCGGGTGTAACACCGTGGATAAATTTGGAAGAAACCTGTGGTAATAGTTAACCAACCCGAGGAACGACCTCAACTGGGATACATTTTCCGGTGCAGGAGCTTTTACAACAGCTTCGATCTTGTCAGGTGACTTATGGAGCCCCTCCCGGTCAATGACGTGGCCGCAGTACGAGATTCGCTTTTGAAAGAACTCGCATTTCTGGCGATTAACTCTGAGCCCATATTCTTTCAATCTGATGAGCACCTGCTCCAAATTCGCGAGGTGATCCTTATCATTACCTCCTGTAATCAGGATGTCATCCAGGTAGCATTGTGTGCCTGGAATTCCCTGCAATACCTGCTCCATGGCCCTTTGCCAAATCGCTGGAGCCGATGCCACTCCAAAAACCAGTCTATTATACCGATATAAGCCCTTATGCGTGTTGATCGTGAGATACTGACGTGACGCTTCATCAACTTCCATCTGTAGGTACGCTGCGCCAGGTCTATCTTAGTGAAGTGTTTCCTGCCAAACAGCGAAGCGAAGATATCTTCAATCCGCGGAAGCGGATATTGCACCGTGTGAAGAACCGGATTAACAGTGATCTTGAAATCGCCACAGATGCAAACCTTCCCAGGTTCCCCCGGCTTGTTGCTCAACGAACGCTTCATGACAGGAACAATGGGTGTAACCCATTCGCTCCAGTCCACCTTGGACAGTACCCCTGAATGTTCTAGCCCTTCCAGCTCTGCTTCCACAGCAGGTCGTATCGCATAAGGCACCGGTCTGGCTTTGAAAAATTTTGGGTTTGCATGTTCTTCAACCTTGATGGTTGCCGTAATTTCTTTCAGTGTTCCAAGTCCCTGTTGGAACACCTCCTTAGCATCGTCTAAGATTTTGGACAGTCGTTTAGGTTTGACGTCGTCCTCCTTACAGGCATCTACAGTCAGTGCTTGTATGGAATGCCAGTCCACATTTATTCTCCGGATCCATTTCCATCCCAGTAGTGGCGGACCTCCATCAGGTAACACATACAAGTACATTTTCTGACTTTCTTTACCATTGTAGACCACGTTTACTTTTATCTTTCCTTTGGGGTATACTATTTGCCCCGTGTATGTTTTCAATACAATCTCCGTATCCCTCAGAGGAATGTGCGAGAATAATCTTTTGTAATCATGCTTATTCATGACCGTTAATGCCGACCCAGTGTCCAATTCCATCTTCACTTGGACTCCTGCAATCCGAAGCATGACCCAGATAGTTTGGCGGTCTGCTGTGTTACCCACATTATGTATTTTCAGACAACCCAGTTGCTTACTGCTGGAGTCTGAATCCGTCTTCTGTTCATCCGAACTGTTCTCTGTCACCTTGTGTACTTTTTTGAACTTCTCCTGCGGTGACTTCTTGCTGCTGGTCTTCTTTCCGGACCGGCATACTCTCGCTATGTGACCAAGTTTGCCACATTGCCTGCATTCTTTATCTTTGAACCAGCACTGGTTCTGGTCATGCGTTGTCCTTCCACAACGATAGCACTTTACTGTGCCCAATGCCATTTCATTGGTGCTGAATTACAATGGCCTTTGCTGTATCTCTGCAGCGCCCCGTGCTGCTGCCTCGTGGGATGCTGCAATGCTGAAAGCTTTGTCCAGCGTAAGGTCTTTTTCCTCTAGCAGACGCTTCTGGGTTCCTTCCCTGAGGAGCCCACACACAAACTTATCTCTCAGTGCATCTGCTAGTCCTGTTCCGAACTGTCAGTACTTTGATAACTTGCGCAGTTCTGTTAGGAATTAGTGTTGCTTTCTGCTTTCAGTTGAATTCTTTTGTAGAATTTAAATCGTTCCACTATCAGCAGCGGCGTGGGGTTTAAATGCCCCTGCAGGATAGTAACAATATCCGCGAAACTCTTTCCTACTGGTTTGTCTGGTGTTACAAAGTTCCTTAATAACCCGTACGTCTTCGCACCCATTGAGTTTAATAGGGATAGTGCTTTCTTATCATCCGGTACCTCATTCGTTGTACAGTAAACTTCGATGCGTTCCACATAAGTGGCCCAATCCTCCACATCGTTATCAAAAGCAGTGATGTTACCTGCACATCTGCCGATGCACTTTATTATGGTCATATTTATGCTAATATATATGTACAAATGTACGTTGAAATGTTTAAGTGTCCTAATCCAAATTGTACACTCTCGGGAGCCGCAAGCCTACATTTCGTTGTACTGCACTTGTGCACTAACAATGACAATAAAAGTTGATTTGATTTGATTTGATTTGATTTTGTTTTTGGCATCCTTGCTCAGTTTCTCCTTCCCCTTTGGATATTATTATTATTTTTTTTTCCAAGATGGCAGCTTTTCCCGCGCTTGGCGGCTTTTCCCGCGCTTGTCTTCTTCCCCCGCCAACTCAAAATGGCGATTTCCGCGCTGTTGCCGTCCACGCCTCCCAGCGGTCCTTTATTTTCCCCTGCGTTGCTGCTCTTGTTCCCCCGCCGCTCCCGCGGTCCTTGTGGCCATAAACGCTTTTCTGGCTGCTGCGCGTCTCTGCCCGATTGCAGTCCGGCCCCTGACACCAGCTGCGGTCGTGTTCTCCACCCTTTTCGTCGTTTTCCCTCCCCTTCTCCCACTGACAACTCGGCCGACTTCCCCCCCGTGCCGCTCGATCGGGCTTACCCGCCGCTGTTGTAGAAGGGATGCTCACTGATGCTTGACTTCGTGGTCAGCAAACCAACCCGGGTTTCCGACGGCCTCCGGTGCGATGCAGGATTTTGAGGGCGGATGCCCTTTTTCGACGCCCATTTCTGAGGACGAAGCTTCCTTTGATGCAAACTGCCGCAAGGTAAGATCAGAATCGTCGCCACTGTTGAGTCTGTGGTTTCAATTGCAGTTATACTGAATAACAGGACACAGACTACAGAAGTAAGTAAACAGGTCTTTAGTGATTGAGGGTCAGGGCTGAACTGGGATACACTTTGCTCCGCAGGGTACATATACCGGTGTGGTCACCACCGGTACTACAATGTACAGGAGCCATCAAAAAGTAGTCCATCACCTTAAGGTATCCTCTTAAGGTGGTACAGGTTACATACACTACAATCCCATCTCCAACCCACCCACTTCGGAGGCGGGACGGGGGCAGGATGAGGGGACGGGTGACCAACCCGCTCCCGGGAGCAGAACATCAATTTAAATATTATAATGAGGCTGGAAACTTTTTTTTACCTCCATTTTGTTTTTAACTGCATGTGGACGGGTTTCACACAATTCATCAAACCCAGCAGTTAAAGCGAGGTGGGGGCTGCTGCACCCAGGAGGTAAGTGCTTTTATACCTACCCCCTGGATCCAGGGTCCTTGCATAGCCCAACCCCGTGATCGGAGACCCCCCCCCCTACAATCGCAGGAGCAGTAGACTTTGGCAGGGCCATCAGAGGCTCCAAAACCCAGAGGACGTAATTTCCTCATACTAAAACAAGATAAATAATCAAAGTGTTCCCTCAGTCCTTCATGTTAGCTCTCCAAAATGGGAAGCTACTTGCTCCCTCTTGACCCAGCCACCTTAATACCCTTCTATATATACAATATATAAATGCAAGTCTTTCTTTCTTTCTTCCTTTCTCTTTCTTTACATGTTTCACAAATTGTTTCCTTAAGATCTACAAGGAACTTCTTTCAGGTTACCCAGAAGAATAAACCACATAGAATGTGTTTTGTTGCTTCAGAAACACGCTGTGTGTTTTTTCTATAAATTTTTCTTTAAAACAGTACACCAACTATGATAAATTATTACTTGATGGATATAGGAAAATAAATCGAGTGGAGAATGCTTTATTTAAATGCTGTCAAGCACTTGCCAGGTCACAGCAGGTTGCATCATTAAGATTTATGAACCATGGATCCACAAATGCCAACCTTTTTTCATTGTCTAATCTTTAACATAGTTTATCTCACTGAAGCAGTTGAGCAGAAAGTCTTGCCTTAGGGATGAAACAAACTTAATTTTTGTTTTTAATGCCTAGTTAGCCTGCCCGACATGACAGCAAATGATCTTGCAAGCCCTGGCCCAGGTGATCCGATTCTCACATTGGATGCAGAGCTTGTGTTACTATGTTTGGAGGATTGCCTTGTAAAAAGGAGACTTTTATTATAAGGAATGTCAGTTGGCCTTGTGCACAGGTACTAGTTGGGAGCATGGCTGGAGCATTTTAAGTGGTCTTTTGAATCCAATCAAATCAACTTTTATTGTCATTGTTAGTGCACAAGCGCAGTACAACGAAATGTAGGCTTGCGGCTCCCGAGAGTGTACATTTAGATTAAGACATTTAAACATTCAACATACATTTGGCTTGTAATACATTAACATAAACATAACCATAATAAAGTGCATTGGCAGATGTGCAGGCTTTAGAGTTTATTTGTGGAGTTCAGTAGGATGACAGCCCTGGGAAAGAAGCTGTTCCTAAATCTGGTCGTACGGGTGCGAATGCATCTGTAGCGTCTCCCAGATGGCAGGAGGGCAAACAGACTGTGGCTGGGGTGGGTAGGGTCTTTGATGATGGACCGTGACCTCCGTAAGCAGCGTTTCTGGTATATGTGCTCTATGGTCGGTAGCCGGGTGCCGATAATGCGTTGGGCAGTTTTGACTACCCGTTTTGGCTGCATAGTTCAAAAATTCAGGTCCGATCAAGCATGTGCATTAGAAACACATGGCATGTGTAAGTTTTTGAAGTTTGACATACACTTTTGCACGCCTTATGAATGGATACTGATCACAAGACCTTTAAATATGTAGATAAAAGGAACAGGATCTAACTAATTTATATGTATTAGTGTGATATATAATCTTAACTCAAATGATCAACTTTCAGTTTCCAGTATTGTATACAGATATTTAAAAAATTCTGTGTGTATATGACTATGTATTAACCTTGTCAAATAAAGAAGTTGGCCTAGAAATTGAGTTTTGGCGCAGCCAGGGCTTTAGCGCCGGAAGTTAGTGCCGGAGCTAAGTCGCGCTGGTCGGGCCCAAAATTCAATAGTTCTGCGCCCAAACGGCTGCCGGCGCTGCTGAGAGCTGTTTGCGCCTGAAAACTGGCGTTACGCGCTGAATTTCGGCGCTATTCCGGCGCTGCGGCGCCCGCTGCGGTGCGGCAGGTTCGGGAAGTGCAGGCCTCCTCCTTCCCTTAAGGAGGAGCTGCCTGCACCCGGCCGCGGCCCGCGAAAATCGTTTTAAAAATGAGCCCGGCACCTCGGACAAGTGCCGGGCTTGCTTCTGTTCCGTGGGGGGGGCGGGGGAAGTCCGGCGAGTGAGCTGCGGCCAGGCGGGCGGCGGGAAAGCGACCGGCCGCCGCGGGGCCTTTAATGCGCCGGCGCAAACTTGTGCAAGGCACCTCTGCCAGAACGTTGCTTGCGGCTGCCACGGGCGAGGCGGCCGCAAGTCAATTTCCCAGTTCGGGCGGGTTACCATGGCAACCGGGACGCTGCGCACACCGATGACGTCAGCGGTGCCGGCGCAGCGCTACCGGTCTACCGCGGCGGAAGGGCCCCAGGCAATTTAGGCGCCGGCGCCAATTGCAGCGCTAGGCCCTCTAGCGCCGCAAAATCGGCGCTAAGGGCACTGAATTTCTAGGCCGTTATGTTTTATTGCACTATTTGGCAGTGGTGCTGGGATTTTGTGCTCCACTCTTGTGATAGAGAGATAAATAGTAAAATAAATCAATTTATGGCAGATTAAAAACATCAGCGACACGACTGTATGAAATCATTGCCTCTGCAAGGTCATCAGGACACTTCCAAAGGTAAATTTACTATGGTGGAAAAATGATGAATTAAAAAAGTGGAAAAATCCTTCTCTTTGAAATCAATGGAAATTAAAATTTGGCAGGTTCAACAGTGGACGGGCGATACACTCTGCCAGTGCCCTGCCCAAGTGGTGACGTTCATAATTACCCCCATTTTTTCATTTGCCTCGACATTAAAATTCTAATGTTTTTTCTTGCTGAAATGAAAAATGAGCCATTAAAATCATAACGACAACATGTTTCAGCATCAAAATATAAAGCTAAATAACTACTGTAGCCATAGTGCTAAAATGTCCCAATAACTATTCTGATTTATACTGTATCTGCAATACACTTTACTGTGTGTGTCACAGTGAATTAGAGTTGTTGATAAAAAGACAAGTTAGTGGTTGTTTAACAGGGGAGTAAGAGGATTTCTGTAAGATCCGCTACTTTCACATAGAAAAGAAAATAAATATTGATTAAAGATCTGCTTCTCTATGTAAAGTATGAATGTACTAGACATTGAGCAGCTTAACCAGCGGGCCGTAAAGGGACTGCTGGAGGCCTCCACCATAAAGGAATTAAAAAAATATACTTAACTGAACTGGTGCTGAGAGGTGCAGGAGTGCTCTTTCTGGTTCCGCAGCAGTCCCGAAGACTGTTTCCGGCCCCCAGGTTGCTCCCTCCTGTTCGGCGCCCCCCACTACCAAGCCCTACCTGAGGGCTGCTGCCAGTGCCGGGAAATTTCAAGGATGTAGCAGCCAATTTACGTGGACATGTGGTTTTACCACTCCACCGCTAACCCTCCAACAGGAGGAAAATTCAGCCATAAAAGTCCAAGTTAAGATGATAAGTGACTTGGATGGGAACTTGAAAGTGATTGTATTCCTGTGGCCTTACTGTCCTTGTCATTCTTGGTGCTAGAGATTGCAAAGCTGGAAGATGCTATCAAAGTTACCATGATGAACTGCTGCAGTGCATCCTCTAGATGGTACATACTGCAGCCACGGTGTGCTGGCGGTGCAAATTCAGTCCAGTGGCCGAGCTACTGCCCTGGATACAATGGAATTTCTTGAGCATTTCTGCTGCTGCAGTCATCCAGGGGCGTGCTGAGTATTCCATTGCACTCCTGACATGAGCCTTGCAGATAGTGGAGAGGCTTTGAGGGGTCAGTGGAGCAGGACCCTGCTGCCCGCTCTCAGGTGACAACATTCCTGTTCCCGCCACTGCCACTCGTCCATTGCTCTTGCCGCTGCCTATTAGCCAGCCAGCCCAGACTGTTGCCGCCCATGCCGAGGTGGTGCAGTTTACAGGCAGGCCTTTTAGGTCCGGAGCTGCTCGAGGTCATCCTGCAATGCCATCTGAAGTCTCCCCCATGGAAACTCAGCATCCTTCCACCAGCCATGTTGCAGCCTCTGAGGGGGAACACTTCGTAAGAGCACTAGATCAGCAAAGGGCGGGTGAGTCTGATGAGGCGTTCAGGAAAGCCCGTCTGGAAGGGGGATTGGCTGCCTGCCTCCTCCCTTCCTCCTTGTCCTCTTCCTCTTGCTGATCTCTCTCTTTCTCCTCCTTGAGGTAGTGCCGCAAACCCTGGTGGCAAGGGCTGTGCCCTCATGATGGTCAAGTTGTGAAGCATGCAGCAGACCACCACGAAATGGGACATACACTCTGCCGAGTACTGGGCTCCTCCCGAGCGGTCAAGGCAGTGGAACTGTTGCTTTGGTAGTCCAATGGTCTACTCGATGATGTTCCTGGTGGCAGCATAGCTCTCATTATATGAATGCTGGGCACGAGTGGTGGGGTTGTGGAGGGGAGTCATGAGACAGGTGCAGAGTGAATCGCCCTTGACTCCAAGCAGCCACCTTCAAGTTTGATGTGCTGGCTGGAAGATTGCCGGACTGATGCAGGATGAAAACATTATGACTGCTGCTAGAATAGCAGGCATTGACCATCAGGAATCGCTGGGCGTGGTCGCACAACAACTGTACATTAAGTGAGTGGTATAGTGATTAAGCCATTTAGTAGCTTATCTCTAGTCTTTCAAATAATCAGGATTGACTGCAAACCAATATGGTGGGTATATTGTGTTTAATCAGAGTTTAATACGGAATATAACATGCTAGTTATACAGCAAAATACGACCGTGACAAGCAGCTGCTACCAGTCCCGATCGGACAGACGGCTGGTGTGCGTGAACAGTTCTCTGGCTTGTGGCCTCTCTCCCTCTCATCTAGAACCTCCAACTTGGTGAGCATGGGATCACTCTCAAAAGAGCATTCGACCAGCCCAACTTCTGCTTAGCTCTCCCCTCCACTGTCTGTCTTGGCAAGCACACAGGATGTTACTTTTATTCTCTTTTTAGGGGTGGGCCTGAGGCCAAATTATTGACATGACCATTTAACCTATAGAGGTTCCCCTAAAACATCAGTACTCAATGGGGCGTTGAGTTCTTTGTCTCGATTCTTGGATGAAAGCCCTCCCCTAAAGGGGTCTCATGACCTCAGCCAATTTGTCCTATTGTTTAATCTTTCTGAAGGTTCGTTAGAATTCATGTCTTATCTCCCTGGTCCCTATCCTCCTTGGTACAGTTGGTACTCAGCCTGGCCTTGTACCCTTTCAATCATGAGGCCCAAGCCAGAGCTGTCCCACTTCAGCCAGTCATTATCTCATTTTCATCTAGCAAACCATTCCATCCACCAGGGGGACTCTGCTCTAATGTACATAATTATCTTTAACAAATTATTAGCTACAGAGTGAATCTGTATCTTTGTTCATATCATTGCATGTACATAGCGCGGTCCCTTTAAGAATGAGACCAAACGCGATGACGTCATCACGTTAATCACGTGATCCTCCAGCAGTGGGAAAACGTGATGACGTGATGACGTCAGGCTGGGGAGCCGCCCTAGCCAGTCCTCGTGGAGCCAGCAAAGAGTACAGACCTGTAATGTAGTTCTCCTGTGTTTTCATTTTAAACTCTGTTGATTAGTATTATACATCGTTTGTTTGATAGACTGACTCGACCTCAGTCCTTTAGTTAGTAATCTAGCCATTCCTACAGTGGTGACCCTGAATTTTCGTGAACAATTTTCGCGGAAGAAGCAAAGCGCGACGAAACATGGAAACGAACTCCGTGGCTTTGAAGCTCCCACAGTTTTGGGAACAACAGGCGGCCTCCTGGTTCGTCCAAGCAGAAGCACAATTCGATCTCCGAAACATCGTTGCGGATCAAACCCGTTACCTTTACGTGGTCTCCACACTCGACAGCTCCACGGCCTCACGGATCATCAGCCTGCTCGAAAACCCCCTGGTTGACAGCAAGCATAATACTCTTAAAGCGCGGTTAATACAGGTCTTCAGGCTCACGAAGGCAGAGCGTGCCCGCCGGCTACTCACTTTGCCCGGGTTTGGCGGTTCCAAGCCATCTGAGTTAATGAGCCAGATGCTTACACTCCTTGGCTCAGAACCACAATGTTTCCTCTTTCGGGAGTTATTCCTGAGTCAACTACCTGGGCAGGTTCAGGCTGCCCTCGCCAGATCGGAAGCCACAGATTGCGCAGCACTGGCTTCAGAAGCAGATACGATTTATGCGGTCACGCAGCAACACTGCGCCGCCACGAGGCACCCCCCCCCCGCGAACGCCACCCGACGCCTCCATCCCCCGGCTTGTGTTTTTACCACGCCCGTTTTGGCGCGAAAGCCAGAGGCTGCCGCCCTCCCTGCAGTTTCACGCCTAAGAAAAAAAACCGACATCAACACCAGCAGCAACTCCAGAAAAGGAGGACCGAGTCTGAGGGACGTTCCGCGGCCGCGATGGCGATTGGAAATTCCGGGATGCTCCTCTACATTACAGATTCCCTCTCAGGCCGGCGCTTTTTATGCGACTTCGGGGTGCAGTGTAGCATCCTTCCTGCCTCAGCACTCGATATTCAGTTTGGGATGCACGGCCCCTCCCTCATGGCAGCTAATGGTGGGGCCATTCGTTGCTTTGGGAAACGGCGGGTCCAGGTGTGCTTCGGCGGGCAACGGTTTCAGTGGGAATTTATTACAGCCAAGGTTTCGCAAGCCATCCTCGGCACGGATTTCTTATGCGCCAACAGCTTCTTGGTGGATGTAAGAAATCGTCGATTGGTCAACGCGGCCACCTTCCACTCCATCCCTTGCTTCCGCAGTTCCGCAACGTCGCACACTGTCTCCTGCGCGTTGCCCTCGCCGGACGAGTTCACTCACCTATTAGGTGAATTCCCGGAGCTGACCGAGCCCACTTTCTCCTTCTCGGCCACTAAGCATGGTGTCAAACACCACATTACTATGACTGGCTCTCCGGTTTACACGCAAGCTCGGCGACTGGAACCCGGCAAGCTAGCGGCTGCGAAGGCAGAGTTTGCCATGATGGAACGACTAGGGATTATTCGCCGGTCGAACAGTCCCTGGTCCTCGCCTCTCCACATCGTCCCGAAGCCCGGCGGTGGAAGGCGGCCATGCGGGGACTACCGACGCCTTAATGACGCCACTACTCCCGATCGGTACCTGATCCCGCATATACAGGATTTCTCTGCCCATTTGGCGGGAAACTCAATCTTCTCCAAGGTCGACCTCGTCCGTGGCTACCACCAAGTTCCCATACACCCGCAGGACGTCCAGAAAACGTCTGTCATCACTCCCTTTGGACTGTTCGAGTTTCTACGGATGCCATTTGGGCTCAAGAACGCCGCACAGGCTTTTCAACGACTAATGGACTCGGTCCTGCGGGATCTTCCCTTTTTATTTGTCTACCTTGATGACATTCTGATAGCCAGCTCTACCAAAGAGGAACACGTCTGCCATCTCCGCACCCTCTTTCGGCGCCTCAGCCAACATGGCCTCATAATCAACCCGGCCAAGTGTCAGTTCGGCCTACAACAGATTGACTTCTTGGGCCACCGCATTACTTTGGAGGGCGCAATTCCGCTGCAGTCAAAGGTCAAAGCAATTACGGCATTCCCAAGGCCGCAGTCCACCAAGGCTCTTCAAGAATTCCTGGGCGTGGTGAATTTCTACCACCGCTTTGTGCCCAAGGCAGCATGACTCATGCAGCCCCTCTACAAGGCCCTCAAATGCAAGGCCGGAAAGGATACAATAGCCTGGACGGTCAAAATGGACAACGCTTTCGACAACACAAAAACCGCTCTAGCCAATGCAACTATGTTGGCACACCCTCTGCCAGGTGCCACCATCGCCCTTACCACTGACGCTTCCGACTATGCCATAGGCGCTGTGCAGGAACAGTGGGTCCACGGGACGTGGCAACCACTGGCATTTTTCAGCCGCCAAGTCCGGCACAATGAACGCAAAAACAGCACTTTCGACCGGGAGTTGCTGGCGCTGTTCCTGGCTATCCGCCATTTCCGTTTTTTGTTAGAAGGACGTCCCTTCACTGCGTTTGTAGATCACAAACCACTGACCTTCGCCATGGCCAAGACCGCCGAACCGTGGTCGGCTCGACAACAGCGACAGCTAACTTTCATTTCAGAATTCACGACAGACGTGCAACACATAGCTGGCAAGGACAAGTTGGTAGCTGATTGCCTTTCTCGCGCGACCGTACGGGCGGTCCAGCTGGGCATCGATTATGCCCTCATGGCTACCGATCAGGAATCCGACCCTGAAACACAGGCGTATCGCACCGACACCTCTAGCCTCCAACCGACCGATGTGCAATTCCACGCTGCAGGCAACTAATTACTCTGCGATGTCTCCATGGGAGATCCCCGCCCGATCGTTCCAGTCGCCTGGCGCTGCAAAGTTTTCAACGCCATACATGGGTTTTCGCATCCTGGCGTGAAGGCATCTCAAAAATTAATGTCGGCTAAGTTCGTCTGGAGAGGAATGCGTAAGGATATCCGCGACTGGGCTAACACCTGCGTCGTCTGTCAAACGTCTAAGGTGCAACGTCACGTTAAGGCCCCATTGGCCACGTTTGCAGTACCAGAACGTCGATTCGACCATGTCAACGTGGACCTCGTCGGGCCGCTTCCACCGTCGCAGGGTTTCACACACATCCTCACCATGGTCGATCGTACTACTAGATGACCAGAGGCAGTTCCTCTGGCGTCTACTACGTCCGCTGATGTCGCCAGAGCATTCCTCTCCTCGTGGGTCGCACGTCTCGGCAACAAGCTTCATCGCACCATGGCCTATCACCCGCAAGCAAATGGTTTGTGCGAACGTTTCCACAGATCGTTAAAGGCATCGCTGAGGGCCAGCCTCCAAGGCACCGGATGGGTGGATTAGCTTCCGTGGGTCATGTTGGGTCTCCGCACGGCACCCAAAGAGGACCTGCAATCGTCCGCCGTGGAGCTCGTGTACGGCCAGCCACTCCGCGTACCGGGAGATTTCCTGCCGCTTCCAACTGAGCCGTGGTCCGCAGCCGAACAACTCAGCAGCCACCGGGAAACAGCCAGGGCTTTTGCGCCTATCCCAATTTCGCATCACGGCCTTCCATCTTCACACGTACCAGCGGAGCTGAAGAATGCTGAATTTGCATTCATTTGTCATGATGCCCATAGGGATCCACTCAAGGCCCCTTACACAGGCCCTTTTCATGTACTGGAGACAGGCAACAAGAGTTTCTCTGTAGACATCGGTGGTAAACCCGACCACATATCCATTGACCGTCTCAAACCAGCACACCTGGACATCGACCGGCCAGTAGAGACTGCACAGCCACCACGACACGGTCGACCTCCCACTGCATCCACGCCAGAACGAAGGCTTCCGTCCGCCAGCCCGCCCGCTGTTCGGTGGCATAGTGGTTAGCACTGTTGCCTCACAGCACCAGGGACCCGGGTTCGAATCCGGTCTCGGGCGACTCTCTGTGTGGAGTTTGCACATTCTCCCCGTGTTTGCGTGGGTTTCCTCCGGGTGCTCCGGTTTCCTCCCACAGTCCAAAGATGTGCGGGCTAGGTTGATTGGCTATGATAAATTGACCCTTAGTGTTAGGGGGATTAAATGCGTGGGGATAGGGTGGGATATGTGTTGGTGTAGGGGTTACGGGGATCGGGTGGGATATGTGTCGGTGCAGGCTCGATGGGCCAAAATGGCCTCTATCTGCACTGTGGGGTTTCTGTGATTCTGTGATTCTGTGATTCTGTGAACATCCACTCCAAGAATACAGGAGTCGCTCTGACAGGCTTGTCAGACCTCCTAGTCGATTGACTTTCACTGTTGAAGACAATTCTGGGGGGGCGCATGTGGCGGAGCCACCAGGGGGACTCTGATCTAATGTACATAATTATCTTTAACAAATTATTAGCTACAGAATGAATCTGTATCTTTGTTCATATCATTGCATGTACATAGCGCGGTCCCTTTAAGAATGAGACCAAACGCGATGACGTCATCATGTTGATCACGTGATCCTCCAGTGGCGGGAAAACGTAATGACGTCATGAGGTCAGGCTGGGGAGCTGCTCTAGCCAGTCCTCGTGGAGCCAGCAAAGAGTACAGACCTGTAATGTAGTTCTCCTGTGTTTTCGTTTTAAATTCTGTTGATTAGCATTAAACATCGTTTGTTTGATAGACTGACTCGACCTCAGTCCTTTAGTTAGGAATCTAGCCATTCCTACAATATCATGGTTATTAGTAATAATAGTAGAAACATAGGCATTGGGTCTTAGTTGGTCAAATTAGAGATACATAAACAAGTTGAAATCCTAACCTGAAAACAGCAGATAGTTAGCTTGGAAACAAGATTATTTATGACAGTCAAACTGCAGAATGATATAACATCCGCAGGGAACCAAAGCACAAACAGATTCTAAGCATCTATCTAATTACTCTAATACTAGTCTGAAGAGACTTTTGTCTCCAGTTCTAATACAATCATGTAAACACAGCATTATTCGCGTCACAATTTTATTTGCATAATCATATACATTTTGGACACCTCTGATTTTTAACAGCCTTTGCGGTTACCGAAGATCTCAGGATTGTTATGCGGCACCCGCAAAGCTATGTGTGTGCAGTCGATGGCGCCCTGCACCGTGGGGAAGCCCACTATCCTGGTAAAGCCACATGGGCACTCGCCCTGCTTCTCTCTGCTCAGAGAGAAGAAAACATAATTCCTTCTCCTGGTATAGAGAGTCTCCATGACCTCCCGGATGCAGCGGTGGACGGCGAACTATGAGAGGTTAGTTATGTCTCCTGCTGCAGACTGGAAGGATCATCTGGTGAAAAAATTGAGGGCGACTGTGACCTCGAGCGCTATTGGGAGAGCCATGGTCGCCCTGCTCTCAGGCTGCAGGCCTGGTTGCAGAAGGTGGAAAAGTTCTGTGACCACCTCCTTGGTGAAGTGGAGCCTTCTAATACATTGCTCCTTGCTTAAGTGGATATAACAGAAGTGCTCTCAGAAGATCCTAGATGAGTAAGACCCCCTATTGAGAGCTTTCATGGCCCTCCTCCTCCTCCCTCTGCATGCATCTTCTCGTCTTCTTCGCTGCCTCTGCTCCCTCTCCCTAAGAGCGCGAGGGGAACTGCCAGTAGAGCACCCATGACTGTGAGCAAGTGTGAACAGAAGATTTTGCCCAGAATTGGCAACATTACTCCAGCTAGGGCCTTACCAATGTTTCATAAAGGTTAAACATAACTTCCTTGCTGTTGTACTCTATGGGCAGGATTTTCGTTGAACCGTGGAGGCGGGATTGGAGGCGCGTGGGGGGTTAAAATCGCAAAAACTGGCCTGCATGACACCCCCCTCCCCCCCCGCCTGGTTCCCGACTCCAAGCAATTTTAACTCAGGCATGTCTGATGGTCCCGACTCCGTCCCACATCCAACAGGCGGGACTGGTCGTTAAGGCCCTTAACAAGCACTAAATGGCCTCTATAATCCTATTATAAAAGGTCCTTGTGATTTTAACCCTCTTCCCACGTGAAACACGCCTGGTGGGAAACACGACAGTGAAGCCTGGCGGGAGCACTATTGGATTGCTGACTATCAACTGCAGGTCAACCATTAAAGAGGAGATTTGATCAGCCATCATTTGCAGGCGGCAGGACTTAGTGGTTTCAGGTCTGGGGCAAATTTTAGAAGGCTTAACCACACCTGTGGAAGGTTGGAGCCTGACACCCATCTCCAGTGTGACCTCCTGGGAAACCCCTCTTGCCAACTTCCCTCAGCGCTTCCTCAACTGAGGCATATACCAGAAGCATGGGAGCCATCTATTTCCTTCCCATCTGGGCATTAGAGGAACTCGAGCACCAACCGCGGCACCAGCAGAACCAGGAATAACAGCAGCACCAGCAACAGCAGCACCAGCAGGAGCGCCAGGCTGCTGCTCACCCACCTGAGGCTGCACAGGCCAGAAGGGGCCAGCGCCTGGAAGCCCGTCGGTGCAGGAGATACCCCCCAAACAGGGTCTACAGACACAGGGTCAGCTATCTCAACATGTCTAAGCAGCAGTGCCAAAGGTGGCTCCAACTTTCGCGAGAGGTAGTGAGTGACATCTGCGCAATGCTACTGCAAGGCCTGCTGCCCAGAGGACCAGGTGGACAAGCATTACCAGTGGCCGTCAAAGTCTCCACCGCACTCAACTTTTTTGCCTCAGGCTCATTCCAGGGATCAGCAGCAGACATCAGCGGCATTTCCCAGGCAGCCGCACACACTTGCATCACACAGGTAACCGATGTCGTTTGCCCTTGCGCACAATCACATCCATTTCACCAAGGATCGAGCAAGTGTCACGGCACGAGCGGTTGGATTGGCTCATCTGGCAGACTTTCCAAGGGTGCAGGGTGTCGCTGAATGCACACATGTGGCCCTCAAGGCACCCCATCGCAATCCAGGTATTTTTGTCAACCACAAGGGCTTCCACTCCCTTGACGTTCAGCTGGTGTGTGACCACAAGAAGGAAATTTTGCATGTTTGTGCCAAGTACCCTGGCAGTTGCCATGACTCCTTCATACTGCGCCAGTCTAGTGTGCCTCCGCTATTCAGGCCGCCAGACCAACTTCACGGATGGCTACTTGGAGACAAGGGCTATCCCCTGAGGATGTGGCTAATGACGCCATTGAGGAGACCATCCAATGAAGCTGAGGAGAGCTACAACTCCAGCCACATGTCCACCAGAGCCATAATCGAGCAAACCATCGGTTTGCTGAAGATGCGCTTCAGATGCCTAGATAGATCAGGTGGAGCCCTGCAGTACTCAGCAGCCAGGGTCTCCAGAATTGTCGTGGTTTGTTGTGCACTTTACAACATGGCACAGCGTTGTGGCTTGCAGATTCCTGAGGACCAAGTGGCTCCTCACATATGCTCCTCAGATGAGGAGGAGGAGGGCCAAAATGAACATCCTGCAGGGGCCCATCAACCAGCGGCAGCATTACGTGAGAACATTGCTGCCCGGGATGCAAGAACGCACTCATCCTGGCCAGATTTGCTTAGCCTAGTCAATCAAACACTTTTGCCTCGCAGCTTCTTACCAGAGCATTGACAATGGCCAAGAACCAGAGGATTCCTAGCACTCTGACCACCATACCGACAGTTGCAAGTACGCCTAAGCCCTCAATATGGAAGTCCCAATAGCGAAATGACAGACGATACAACTGCAACATTTGCCATCAGAAATTTTAAGTACAATAACGAAGTGATGGAATTTTTACAGTAAACACAAAATTGCACCCAAATGACTACCCTTGTGACTATTTGTGCAGAATATTCCTCTTACGCGTGCTCCTACATGCTGCCTCCCCTGTGGCTTCAACAGATGTGGAGGCCCCTTGTTCACTTTGCTGCTGCTCCTGTCTCGACACCTTTGGCAGGCGTCCTCTGGGGTGGCGAGCCTGAGAGGGCTCGTCAGCAGTCTGCTTCTCCTGCGGCTGTGCAGATGTTGAGACACCTATCTCACTTGGGTATGTACTCCGGTGGGTCTCTGACCGAGGCCTCTGCAGTGGCATGGAAGTGTGAACGCTTGGAGAGGAGCCCCCACTTCCTTGAGGTCTGCCACCAACCTCCCTCTCATGTGTCAGGTCCCCCTCAGCGCCTGCAAGTGGCTGGAGAGCACCTTGCTGCACATCAGGGGGGCCATGGGGACCCGTATCTGCAATGGCAGTCCTACTCAGAAGGGCTTCCATGAAGGTCCGGTTTCTCTGTTCAATAGATGGCCATCGCTCCTCAAGAGATGTCATTCTATTCTGAACAATGACCATGTTTTCCATACCCTGGCGACTAAGCTCCTCCATGGACATAGCCATCCTCTCCTCTACCATAGCCATCCTCTCCTCTACGGTAGCCATCCTTTCCACGGAGGTTGCCATCCTTTCCGTGGTGATGCGTTCATGCTCCAATGACTCCACAAAGGCTCTGGTCATGTTCGCTATGGAATCCTCCATTCGCTCCACACTCGCAGCGACCCTAGAGACAAAACCTGCCAGAGACTCCTGCATCTGTGCCTGGAGTTCCATCACCGCTGATCTCATGGATGGACCTAGAGGCAGAGGGTCGACATGCTGCTGAGCCGAGCTAGAAGAATCCTGCGCCCTCCGACTAGAACTCTCAACTGCTGTCGCTGTCTCCACAATCTACTGATGCTCATTTGTGAGCTGTGATACACCAGGTGACAATACTACTCTATGTCCTGAAGGTCCCACCGAGGTGAGTGTGTCTGCGCTGGTGCTGGGTGCGCAGATTTCTGGTGACGCTGTGCCCTCAGAGGTTGCAGCTTCCTCTGAGGAGTCTGGCTGCTTAGCCTCTTCTTCCTGGCTAGGGGGGATGGATGCTTGTGATGGTCCTGTGGGGGAGTAAAGGAAAGAGTCAGAGATATGATGCCAAGGCTACACGCACATTGGCCCAGAAATTCCAGAACGGGGCTTGCAGCGCGTGCAAGCCCCGTATTTACACTTACCCCGCGCTACTGACGATCAGCTCCAGGGACGCCTGGACTTGGTGAATGAAAAAGAAGAATCCCGGGCAGCGTATGACGTCACGCCGCCCAGGAGTGCAGCCAGCGCGAAGCCAGGAGCGTGCAGTGTAAGTGAGACACGCCCCTTGAGGTCTCAGTTTCACTGGACATGCCCCCAATGTTTCTGTCAAGCTGCTAAGGATTTTTACATGCAAAGCAGCAGTTTAAATAGGTTTTTGGAAGTTTTTTGAAGATTTTGGTAACTTTTATAAACTTTTTAAAATGTTTACATTATTTTGAGTAATCTGAAGTAGTTTTAAAGAGAATTAAAGCAATTTAAAGACTTTTAAAAGCCCTAAAAGAATTTTTTAAATTCCATTTATTTATTTAGCAATGTCGTCGTCATACGTGTCTTCACACTGTTCCCTTTGGGGAACTGTATGAAGTGGTGGAAGGATTTATGGCCGTGATTAAGGCTCATTCCGTGACCGTAACCGTCTTTGAACCAGCCATTAGGGCGGTTAGTCCTATGGCGGGAGGGTTTTACGGGCTCCCACAAGCTATACAAGGAGGGGGGGCCACCCACACCCACGGACGCAAATATCCCACTGGATGTCAACCCAGAATTTAGAGCCGGAGCTCCGACTCCACTTGCCGGGACTGTCTGGAGCGGGGTTCGAAACCCTACCCTGATCTGGCCCAGCGGCGGGGATCCTACCGCTATGACAAAGGCCCAATCCGATTAGCAACGTGAAATGGCAGCATAGGGCTCCAGTCACGGGGAGGGAAAAGGCGCAGGAAACGTATGGGTGTCACCTTTTGTGCGGAGTGGGCCTTTTGCGTAGCAGTAAGCATCCCCGCTGCTGGGCCAGAAGGAGTAAGGTTTTGAACCCCACTCCAGACAGTCCCGGCAAGTGGAGTCGGAGTTCCAACTTTAAATTCTGGGTGGACATCCAGCGGGATACTTGCGTCCGTGGGTGTTGGTGGCCCCCCCCCCTCAGATGGGTTGTGGGAGCCCGTAAAACCCTCCCGCCATAGGACTAACCACCCTAATGGCTGGTTCAAAGATGGTTACGGTCACGGAATGAGCGTTAATCACGGCCATAAATCCTTCCACCACTTCATACAGTTCCCCAAAGGGAACAGTGTGAGGATACGTACGATGATGACCTCTTGCGCAATGCACCTCCTTTGACCCTCAATCGCAGATGCGAGGGGGCAAGTCGTGCAATTGTTAAATTTTTCATTTTATTGACATGTAAAATGTTTGCCCAGTAATTCCCTTCCAACTGCGCGAGTACGGTCGGGGTACTTACGCATCTGGCCGGATGAAATGCCGGTTTTCAGCATGCACAGTGCTTTTGGGGAAAACCGGCATTTCCTGTCCTCTGAACGAAGGGGTTCAGAGGCAGAACGCGTGCGACTGCACAGGCAGCGCGTGCGCAGTATAATTCGCCGCTTTCATTACTGCTTTCAGTGAGGTCAAGTCCTTACAACTTACACATGAAAAAAGTATGGGTACAGTTGCTCCAGAGGCTGCAGAGGAAGATATTTCTTATCGTGGAGCTTCTGAAAGTATGTATGTCTGTATATATTCCTTTGCGTGTTATGTATATATTTCTTTACTTATGTGTATGAATGTATTATTTAATTATGACTTTCAGAGAAAGTAACTTATTTGAAAATCATAATTAAAAACATACATTCATACACATTAGTAAAGGAATATAAAACATACATACATATACGTAAAGGAATATATGTGGACATACATACATAACTCATTCTCACATTCTATTCACACAGCCACAATTGCTCCTTCTACCTACCGTTCTGAAAACCCTTTAAAAAAAAAAAAAATTTTAACTTTAAAACTTACTTAAAATTTCTTAAAATAACTTCCCTCCCTTTCCCAAACAAAAATATTGCATTTCAGAAGCTCCACGATAAAATGTTTCTTCCTCCGCAGCCAATGAACCACTTTACACTTGCTTTTTTCAAGTGTAACTTCTGAGGACTTACCCTCACGGATTTCATGAATGAAATCTACGAAGTTCACTGCACAAGCGCTGCCTGTGCAGTCGCACGCGCTCGAGGTCTGGAAATGCCGGCGTTCCCCGCATGCGCTGTTCATGCTGAACGCCGGCATTTCCAACGGCCAGATGCGTGAGTACCCCGAGCGCACTCACGCCTTTGGCCGCGAATTTCTGGCCCATTGCTTTTTGCAAATGCTCATAAGTCCATCTGTTAGAGCTTCACCATCATTATCAGCGACTCATGCAATGTCAAAGAGAGAGATGGGAAACTTTTCTGTCACCAGCTTGCTGTGTTGCACCCGTCTTTCCTTCCCCCACGTGCGCATCATCCTCCAGTCCCACTATTTTGAGTTCCGCCTCCTCCCAGGGGGTCAGGTGGACTATTGAGGCTGTCCCTCCTCCTGTCCTCGCTCGCTCACTTTTGTTGTGAGCTCTCTTTTCCTGCAATGAGGGAGACAAGTGGAGGTTGAGTGAGAATGAAGGAGTGAGTGTAGAGATTGCATAGCATAGATACTTAGAAGGAGACAAAGATGGAGTGAGGTGGCAAGACCAAGGGCCCTCCCTGTGTGTTGACAGTTGTTTTCATCGCATCGGAGTGATAGGGAGTGTGAGGGCTGCATAGTCGAATAGTTACGTGAATGTGAGCATAGAGAGAGAGGGAATGGGTAAGGGTGCATGGATGTTAGTGTCAAGTGGGATGTGGAGGAAGAGATTACTAAAGCTGAGTGCTGGTGAGGAAAGGCAATGGGGGTCAGATTGAGGGTGATGGGAAATTCATACTCACTTTTCCAGTGCGCTGAAGGTCATGAAATCTTTTTCGGCACTGAATCCAAGTTTGTCGTGTGACTCCCAAGGAGTTGACCTCCTCAGCCTCCTGCATCCATACTGCCTTAGTCTGCTTGGGAGGCCTCTTCCTCCCTGAGGAAGGGAAGAGCACCTCCCTGTTGGCCCTAGCCCCATCCACCATTGCCTGCAGGGCCACCTCGTCGAAACGAGGAGCTGATCTGGGCCTCCTGCTTGTCATCTTTCCTGCAGGTCCCTCTTACACCAAATGGAGGAAGCTTGGAAGCCTGCAGAAGAAGCAAGGCTTGCTGTTGACCTTAAATACAGCAGCAATGATGACATCATCGGAGGTGACTTTCAGTCGTGAAAAACCCATTTGCCAAGGGTTCCCATACGTTGGAAATCAATTGGACAATTAAGTTAAAATTGCATCAATCTCCCACAGCCATTTAGATTCGGGTGGATAACACGAAATGTGGATAACACGACACCATCCCGCACCCGAGTTAAAATCCTGCCCTATGCCTCTATTTATAAAGCCAAGGATCTCCTACCCCCAGGTTTCTCTGTTCCTGCACCCCCTTTAAAATTGTACCATTTAGTTCATATTGTCTCTTCTCATTCTACCAAAATGAATAACTTCACATTTCTTCACATTAAATTTCATCTGCCATGTGTCTGCCCATTTCACCAATCTGTCTATGTCCTCTTGAAGTCTGTTACTAGCCTCCTCATTGTTATTACATTTCTGAGTTTCATTTCATCTGCAAACTTAGAAGTGATGCCCTTTATACCCAAGTCCAGGTCATTTATATAGACAAGATGAGCAGTGGTCCCAACACCAGCCCCTGGGGGACACCACTGTATATTTCCCTCCAGTCTAAACATTAACAGCACTTCCCTCATCCACCCTCTCCGTTACTTTATCAAAGAACTCAATCAAGTTAGTCAAACACGATTTTTCTTTAACAAATCCATGCTGGCTTTCATTTATTAGCCCATATTTTTCCAAATGCCAGTTAATTTTGTCCTGGATTTATGTCTTTAAAAGTTTCCCCAGCACCAACGTTAGGCTGACTGGCCTATAATTGCTGGGTTTATCCATCTCCCTTTTTTTGAGCAGATGTGTAACATTTGCAGTCCTCCAATTCTCTGGCACCAGTCCCATATCTAAGATGAATTAGAAGGTTGTGGTCAGAGCCTCTGTAATTTCCAGCCTTGCTTAAGCAACCTAGGATGCATCCCATCTGGACCAGGTAACCTTTTTAGTACTGCCTCTTTATCTAGTTTTATCTTATACAATTTCTCTACTGTCTCCTCCTTTACTGTAATATTGGCAGCATCCTCTTCTTTCGTGAAGACAGATGCAAAGTTTTCATTTAGTACCTCAGCCATGCCCTCTGTCTCCACAAGAAGATCTCCTTTTTGGTCCCTAATCAGCCCCACCCTTCCTTTGACTACCTATTTACCTGTTTATAAAAGAATTTTGGGTTCCCTTTTATGTTTACCACTAATATCTCTCTTTGCCCCTCTTATTTCCTTTTTCAGTTCTCCTCTGTACTTTTTGTATTCTGTTTGGTTCTCTACTAAATTATGGATCTGCCATTTATCGTAAGCCTCATTTTTCTGTTTCATTTTAATCTCTGTGGGGGTTAATTTGGCCAAAATATGAAAACAGATGCTAAATGGGTCCTGTACTAATAAGACACACCTGTTTGTAAGACTGGATTTAGCACACAATTTTGGACCTAATTGCTGATTACCATAATTTGAACTTGCTTGGAGGTGCTAAAACAGGTTTAGCACTCAAGTGCTGATTAGACGCAATTTTCGAGGAGGAGTATATGTGGGTTCCTCGCACCCACTTCCACTAAAGGTTTGCAGTGTACTGGTTGGCATACAGCAGCACATTGCAGGATAGCTCAGGGTCCAAGCAAGAGGGTGCATACGTTCTCGTACGCGGCACTGGAGGTCCTGGTGGAGGAGGTCCACAGGAGGAGAGATGTCCTGTACCCATAGGGTGGAAAGACGTCACCTTGGCCTCCTGTCCCTCTCCCCTGCAGCAGCTGGTGCTGCCCTGCCAGACCTCATGTCCTCCTCCCGTTCCTCATCTGAACCAAAGGGGACCTCTTGCAAGATGCCCATGACCAAGCACTCCCTTTCTCCTGGTGACTCCTATAACATGTCCAATAAGACGGAGTAGCACAGCACTTACTTGTTTTAGGTGAAGTCCTTAGAGAATTTCCGGAATAAATGTTGATAGTGTTGCTAAAGTCTTGACAACATTTTCCAGAAAGATTCCCGATATGTTTCAGAGGTCCTCTTTACAGCTCCAGCAACAAGTAAACAGGAAATGGTGAGTATCCCTTTAAGAAGCACTTGAAATCCACATTTACTCCCAAACAGCTGGTTGCTGTTTGGAGAGGTTGTTAGGACAAGTGCTAGCCACCAAAATGCCAGGTAGCCTCGTTAATGAGCGAGACTGGGCAATTTAAGTGGCAATCAGCACCTTAACAAGCCTCCGGGTAGCCGTTCCTAGTGCGCATTTAAACTCCTTTATTAAGTTGGAGTCTTGTACTAAATGTGGGCTAAACTGCCGTTTCAGATTAAGATCCCCACCTTGGCCACCTGGAAGGATCTTTAGCACCTGAACATGCTTCTGAAAATTGTCCATTGTAGCTTTAGTCATCCAGGGGGCTCTAGCTTTGGACACCTTTCATTTCCTCCTCATGGGAATATGTTTAGACTGTACCGAACTATCTCCTCTTTGAAGGCCTCCCATTGATTGAGGTGTATAAAATTATGAGGGGCCTAGATACAGTGGATAGGAAGTACCTACTTCCCCTAGCAGAGAGTTCAATAACCAGGGGCATAGATTTAAAGTCATTAGTAGAAGGATAAGAGGGGAGTTGAGGAGAAGTTTTTTCACCCAGAGGGTGGTGGGGGTCCCCCGTCCTTTTTTGCCTTCTCTATCTTTCATGAATACATCGTAGTCAGGAATATTAGGTGCCTATTCCTCCCCTTGCTTGAGCCAGGTCTCCGTTATTGCCACTATATCATAATCCCATTAGTTATTTTTGCCTGTAGTTCACCAAACTTATTTACTATGCTACGGGCATTTACGCATATAGGGGGTGAAATTCGTGGGGCATAACCGAATTATTGCCAGAGATTTAGCACCCGACGCAGGAGTACCACCCTGGCTGCTAAATTCGGCTTACCACCCCGGAAAGGAAGCGGAGCGCTATCTTGGGCACTATCGCAGGACGGTAAGGGGTCGTGACGCACGGCAATGATGTCATCACCGGTGGCGCAGCGGCCCGGGGTGCTACCGGTGGGGGCGTGGCACTACCGGCTAGTGCCTCAGCAGCGCCCCGCCGAATTTCTTAGGAGCCCCACTTGGGCGATAAGCCCTTTGCACCCCCCGGAGGTGAAATTGGCGGCCATGCACTCTAAACATATTTTAGTCTGCCTCACATTTCCCCCTGTCCTTAAGTATTATTTATAACAGTGATACCAAAGCATTTACAGCTACAACATAGTGCATGATTTGGCAACATGAGGATATTGTATCACATACATAAATGGAATCAGTAAACTGTAGCTAAGGGCTTAACAAAAATGGCTTTGTAACACAATATAGGAAAAGCACCAAATTAAATTATGTCCTTGTAAAGACAAAAATCTTGATCAGTGATCAGCGATACAGAGAATCTTGACAAGATAAAAGGATTTAAGGCTATTAAATCTCCTAGGCCAGATGATATCTCTCCTATGGTTTTGAAATTCATCAGGGAGGAAATTTGTGAGGCACTGTCTGTATTCATGAAAGAGAATGTGGGAGGTTCCACATAGTAACAGCAGTAGGTCAATCAGCCCTTCAAGCCTGTTTCGCTATTCAATTAGATCATGCCTGATGTGTGTCTCAACTCCATTTACCTGCCTTTGATCCCTTGATACTCTTTATCTAATAAAAACTGTCGATCTCAGTCTTGAAAATTTCAATTGACCCAGCAACCACAGTCTTTTCCACATTTCCACTACCCTTTGTGTGGAAAAAATGTTTCCTGATTTCACTCATTAATGGCATATATTTAATCCTCAAAAATGGTATGTTTCATTTTGTATTGAATATTGCTGTGAATGCAACCCAGTACCTTATTTGTTTCAATTTTAGCTTCACAGCATTGTCTGTGTACCTTTAGAAAATTATGAACTATGACACCAAGATTTTTTAATTGCTCTGTTCCCTGTAGGGTGTATACTTAGCGTTGGTCCTGCCCATGTGCATAAAATTGCTCTTGTCTAAGTTAAATGCCATTTGCCAAATGTGAGTGAATGTACAATCTGCATCAGTCAAAGAAAAACTCAGTGTAGATTTTTCAGTAGCTTTTGAAAGAGACTGTTAAACATGAGGATGGGTTTCTTTACATGAAAGATGCCCATCTGATTAATATAAGGGGTTTCTGACAAACTCAGTTCTGTAGAAGGGTTTTGACCCAAAACATTGACTCTATTTCTCTCTCCACAGATGTTGCCTGGCCTGCTGAGTTTTTCCAGCATTTTCTGTTGTTATTTCGGATTTCCAGCATCCGCAGTATTTTGCTATCGCATCGTACAAAGTTCATCTTGCATGTAATGTTTTCCATCTTTTAAGAGATAGGAGGTATAGTGAGTCACTTGATATCAGGCTGGTTCCAAGATGAAAGGACTAACAATAGAAATAAAAACAGAAAAATGCTGGAAGTACTCAGAGGGTCAGGCAGCATCTGTGGAGAGAGAAACATAGTTAATGTTTCAGGTCGATGACCTTTCGTCAGAACTGGAAAAAGTTAGAGATCCAACAGATTTTAAGCAAGTGCAGGGACAGGGAGAGGGGGGAGGGGAGGAAAGAACAAAAGGGAAGGTCTGTGATTGGGTGGAAGGCAGGAGCGATAAAATGACAAAAGGTATGTTTGTACAAAGCAAAAGGAGATGGCAATGGGACAGATAAAGATCAAAAGATGAGTCGAGAAGAGGTGTAAATGGGAATGGCAGAATCATCAACAGCTGCCATCTGAAAAAAATAGGGGCAGAGATTATGGTATGAAATTGTTGAACTCAATGTTGAGTCCAGAAGGCTGTAAAGTGCCTAATCAAAAGATAAGGGCCTAGAAATTCACTAGCCTTAGCGCCGCTTTTGAGGCGCTAGAGGGACTAGCGCCAGAGTTATGGCCAGTTGAAAAATTCCCTGGGGCCCTAAAGCGGCGTTGCACTGGTAGCGCTGCGCCGGCACCGATGACGTCATCGGTGTGCGCAGCGTCCCGGTTGCCATGCCGACGGGCCCCAGCGCCGAAATTCAGTTGCGGCCGCCTCGCCCGTGGCAGCCGCAACTAAGGCTCTGGCAACAGAGTCCAACATGTGTTTGCGCCGGCGGACTCAAATTTAAACAAGGGGTGAATGTGGTAAACCACTTTTATCGTTCACTATCGTTACACTATGGTTATCACTGTTTATATCGTTACACTATGGTTATCACTGTTTACACTGTTGTATCACTACACAAGGTCACCTCTTGTCACGCTTGACCAAGCTCGCCCGCATCACCTGTCCAAGTCCATGATGGACATCAAAGTAAACGGCCACGCCACGACCTGTCTGTTCGACAGCGGAAGCACGGAGAGTTTCATCCATCCAGACACGGTGAGCCAATACTCCCTCACTGTCCGGCCAATGCGCAACCGGATCTCGATGGCGTCGAGGTCCCATTCTACAGACATCAGCGGCTACTTTGTTGTGACCCTGTCGGTTAGGGGCACGGATGGAATGCAGCGCTGCCGGGAGGACTTCCTGCCAGCGAGAGGTTGGGAGGCCCTTAGACTTTAAGGCTAAGAGGACGGCCTTCCAGACAGTCGCGTTCTCTCTTTCCACCTGGCCGTTCCCTCGGGGGTTGTAGCTGGTGGTCCTGCTTGCAGCAATACCTCTTGCTAGTAGGAACTGGCGAAGTTCCTCGCTCATGAAGGATGAGCCCCGGTCGCTATGTATATAGTTCGGGAACCCGAACAAGGCGAAGAGGTCGTTCAGGCATTTGATGACCGTGGTACTGGTCATGTCTGGGCAGGGGAAGGCAAAGGGGAAACGGGAGTACTCATCAATAATGTTGAGGAAGTACACATTATGGTCAGAGGACGGGAGGGGCCCCTTAAAATCGATGCTCAAGCGCTCGAAGGGGCGGGTGGCCTTGATCAGGCTTGCTCTGTCCGGCCTAAAGAAATGCGGTTTGCATTCGGCACAGGTTTGGCAGTTCCTGGTCATGGTCCTGACCTCCTCGATGGAGTAGGGCAGGTTGCGGGCCTTAATGAAGTGGTAAAGTCTGGTGACCCCGGGGTGGCGGAGTTCGTTGTGGAGGGTCTGCAGTCTATCAATTTGCGCGTTGGCGCATGTACTTCGTGATAGAGCATCTGGGGGTTCGTTCAGTTTACCAGGCCGGTACAAGATATCATAATCGTAGGTGGAGAGCTCGATTCTCCACCTCAAGATCTTGTCATTATTGATTTTGCCCCTCAGCTTGTTATTAAACATAAAAGCGACCGAACGCTGGTCGGTGAGGAGGGTAAATCGTTTGCCTGCCAGGTAATGCCTCCAGCGTCGTACTGCCTCCACAATCGCCTGGGCCTCCTTCTCGACCGAAGAGTGTCGGATCTCAGGGCCCTGGAGGGTCCTTGAGAAGACGGCCACATGTCTCCCCGCCTGGTTAAGGGTTGCAGCTAGGGCGAAGTCGGATGCATCGCTCTCCACTTGGAAAGGGATAGACTCATCCACCGCGTGCATTGTGGCCTTAGCAATGTCTCCCTTTATGAGGGAGAAGGCTGCGCATGCTTCTGCCGTCAGGGGGAAGGAGGTGGACTTCATGAGGGGTCTGGCTTTGTCCGCATAATTGGGCACCCATTGGGCATAGTAGACGAAGAGCCCCAGGGTTCTCTTCAGCGCCTTTGGACAGTGGGGGAGGGGAAGCTCCATGAGGGGGCGCATTCTTTCAGGGTCAGGGCCGATGACTCCGTTCTCTACTACGCAGCCGAGGATGGCAAGACGCGAGGTGTTAAACACACATTTCTCCTTATTATAGGTGAGGTTCAGCCGTTGGGCCGTACGGAGGAATCTCTCCAGATTAACATCATGGTCCTGCCGGTCGCGGCCGCAGATGGTGACGTTATCTAGATGAGGGAACGTGGCATGCAGCCCGTTCTGGTCAACCATCCGGTCCATCTCCCTTTGGAAGACCGAAACCCCGTTGGTGACGCCGAAGGGAACCCTAAGGAAGTGGTAGAGGCAGCCATTCGCCTCGAAGGCGGTATACTGGCGGTCCTCAGGGCAGATAGGGAGTTGGTGATAGGCCGACTTAAGGTCGATGGTAGAGAATACCCGGTACTGTGCGATCTGATTGACCATATCAGATATGCGGGGAAGGGGGTATGCGTCCAGCTGGGTGTACCGGTTTATGGTTTGGCTGTAGTCGATGACCAGGCGGTTTTTATTGCCGGTCTTAACGACTACGACCTGGGCACGCCAGGGGCTGGTGCTCCCCTCGATGATGCCCTCCTTCAGGAGACGCTGCACCTCAGAGCTAATAAAAGCTCTGTCCCCGGCGCTGTACCGCCTGCTCTTGGTAGCGACGGGTTTACAGTCGCGGGTGAGGTTAGCGAACAGGGAGGGGGGCGGGACCTTGAGGGTGGATAGGCCGCAGGTGGTACGCGGTGGGCGGTTTAAAAGCTGCTGGCTGTAGACTGTGAGTGGGGGGAGGGGTCCACCGTATGCCAAAGTGACACTTTGGAGGTGGCATTGGAAATCCAGCCCTAGTAGGACGGCAGCGCAGAGCTGGGGCAGGACGAGAAGTTTAAAATTTTTATACTCCGTGCCCCTAACCGACAGGGTCACAACACAGTAGCCGCTGATGTCTGTAGAATGGGACCTCGATGCCATCGAGATCCGGTTGCACGTTGGCCGGACAGTGAGGGAGTAGTGGCTCACCGTGTCTGGATGGATGAAACTCTCCGTGCTTCCGCTGTCGAACAGGCAGGTCGTGGCGTGGCCGTTTACTTTGATGTCCATCATGGACTTGGACAGGTGATGCGGGCGAGCTTGGTCAAGCGTGACGGGGGCTAGTGTATGGCTGAGCGACCTGCTGTAGTCTGCGGGTGAGGCGGTGGTCGGGTCTGGAGACAAGGTGGCGGTCGAGTGTGGTGAACAAAATGGCGGCGCCCACGACGTTGAATAAGATGGCGGAGAAGATGGCCGCCCCCATAACTCACATGAGGCACTGCCGGCGTCGGTGGCCTTGATCAAAGATGGCCGCCCCCACGACTCACACGAGGGGATACTGGCATCTGTGGCCTTGATGAAAGATGGCCGCCCCCACAACTCGCATGAGGCACTGCTGGCGTCTGTGGCTTTCCCCCTGCAGGCCTTCGCGAAGTGGCCTTTCTTGTGGCAGTCGGAGCAGGTCGCGTTTCTTGCAGGGCAGCGCGCCCTCGGGTGTTTCGCCTGGCCACAGAAGAAGCAGCTGGCAGCCCGATCGCGGGGCTCCGATGTCGCAGCCGGTACCGGGGGTGGCGGTCCCGATCGGTTCCGGGACACCGACGCTGTGGTAGGTCCCAGAGGCGGCGGTGCGAGGGGTATTGCGGCTGGGGTCGGGCCCGAGTCCCAGGGTCGCGCAGCACAGTACCTGGAGTACGCCTCGAGGTCCCGATGGGCCACTTCCAAGGAGCGAGCGAGGGTAGCAGCTGTTTTCAGGTCGAGGTCCTTTGATTCCAGCAGTCTTTGCCGTGAGTAGTCTGACCGAAGGCCTTTCACGAAGGCATCTCGGATGTTTCCACCTGTATGTTCTGCAGCTGTTACGGCTGTAAAGTCACAGTCCCTGCCGAGTATTTGCAGCGCCCGTAAGAAATCATCAACCGACTCTCCTGGCTGTTGCGAGCGGGATCTTAGGAGATGCCTGGCGTACATTGAGTTTACAGGGCTCCGATACTGTTCCTTTAGCAGGTTGAGGGCATCCTCGTATGTGGCAATGTCCCGGATGAGTGCAAATACTTTAGGGCTCACCTGAGCGGTCAGAACTCTTAGTTTGGATGCCGGAGGCACGCCGGATTCTCCCAGGTAGGCTTCGAAGCAGCTCAGCCAGTGTTCGAAGTCGAGGGCTGAATTCGCAGCCTGTGGGTTTAGATCCAGGTACGGCGGCTGGAGGGCTCGTAGCCAGGCCGGCTGTTGGGGCTGTTGTAGATGGCCGTTTGGCTGAGGCTGTACGTCTGACTGGTCGTTTGGCTGCTCCGTTGTAGACATTTCAAAATTTAGCCAATAAAATTGATATACCTATCAATTCAGTTCATGAAAAGCGACGAGTTAAGTTAGTAACTATAGGTTTTTATTGGCTAAATAACAGAGCCCACCCTCGTGGGTGATCGGATCCAACAAGGAGGAATACCAGCCAGTCGACCACCTTTATACCTGGGCAAGCAGGCGGAGCCATGGGCGGAGTCAGCTGTGGTCAGCCCAGGTATAACAGCATGACAAGAGGTGACCTTGTGTAGTGATACAACAGTGTAAACAGTGATAACCATAGTGTAACGATATAAGCAGTGATAACCATAGTGTAACGATAGTGAACGATAAAAGTGGCTTACCACACCTATCTCTGTAATCTCCTCCAGCCCCACAACCCTCCGAGATATCTGTGCTCCTCCAATTCTGGCCTCTTGCGCATCCCCGATTTTAATCGCTCAACCATTGGTGGCCGAGGCTCTAAGTTCTGGAATTCCCTCTCAAAATCTCTCTGCCTCTCTACCTCTCTTTCCTCCTTTAAGACACTCTTTAAAACTTACCTCTGGTCATCTGCCCTAATATTCCCTTATGTGGCTTGGTGTCAAATTTTGTATGGTGACACTCCTGTGAAGCGCATTGGGATGTTCTAATATGTTAAAGGTTCTATATAAATGCACGTTGTTGTAAAATTCACAATCAATTTACGGAAACTGTCACAAGCCATTAGAATGAGAAAACTGTGTTGTATACTGCGTGAACTGTAACAAGACCAAAGAAACATATAAGCAGAGATGTCTTCAAGAAAAATGTCTTCACTCAAACTGTTGATGCTTTAACCTGCTCCAAAGATAGGGGAGGAATTTGAAGCAGCAGTGATAGAAGGTTAAAAATGTCATCAAGCGCCTCTCAATCTGGTTTTATAACTATCTTGATGCCTGAGTAAACCAAACATCCTAGATTGATTGCTTTGCTTCACCTTACTGAAATTACCTGCATTGTTAGCCTGGCATTGTGTAATTACCAAATCATGTTGAGTAGCAGCTGCAAGTTCTTATTGGTTCCATTTGACTGCATCTTCTGAGCTGTATAACTTGTTTGTTTGTATCATAAGATTTTTCAAATTCATATTCCAAGTGATACCTGCAAACTCTTCACAATTATTGTTGGTTCCAATTAGTTGTGTATTCTGAGCTATGTCGCCTACTATTATTGTGTGCTTGCCAAATCGCACATCAAGTGATAGCTGTAGACGCATGTTCTTGCCTTCTAGTCTAAACTAGAAAGAGATAAGTGAGCAGAGAACGTTCTCACCAATGCATTAAGTAGAAAAGATCCATATGAATCAAATATAAATATTTGCAGAAAATAGTTTTTTGATGCACCAAGGATTATTCATAACAACTTGTTTTTTTAAGATATTTCAATTCATTGACTTGAATCATTGAAATTCCGTACTGGGTTTCTATCCATACTCCTACATTTAGGAACATCGGAACAGGAGTAGGCCATTTAGCCCCTCGAGCACTGTTCCGCCATTCAATGAGATCATGGCTGATCGGTGACCTAACTCCATATACTCGCCTTTGCCCAATATCCCTTAATAACTTGGGTTAACAAAATCTATCAATCTCAGACTTAAAATTAGCAATTGATCTAGCCTCAGTTACCGTTTCCTGAAGAGAGTTCCAAACTTCTACCACCCTATGAGCGAGAAATTCGTGGCCTTAGCGCCACTCTGTAGCGCCATTAAATGGTGTAAAAACAACAGCCACTGTTCTTTCGCCTGCTGGTGGCGGGTCCTGCGGCGGGCATCGATTTCTTCCCTGCCTTTGTGCTGCTGGTAACTGGCAGTGCCATCCCAAACAAAATGGCAGCATTGTAACATCAATCGGCATACAATGCCGACTTAACATTACAAATGCACACTTTGACCCTAGCGCTGGCTTGGCATGCAAGCAGGCTGACAGTGACGAAGTCAGCACCTCTTAAAGGGACATACACATCGTTCAGGTAAGTCTGTATTTCAGCTTTTGGGCTGAGATTTTTTGGGGATTTTATTGAAGTGGTGGCTTGCTGCAATAGATATGAAAAGTTTTTTAAGTGTGTAGGGAGTGCTGCTGGACACTTGCAAGGGCTCGGATGGTAGATGAAGGCCTTTGAGAAGATAGAAAATGCTGCAAATACTCAGCAGGTCAGGCAGCATCCGAATATTTCCAGCATTTTCTGCTATCATTTCATGCTTACAGCATCAGCTTGCAGAGGGAAGAGGAAGAAGCAGAAGAGGAGGAAGCAGAAGAGGAGGAAGCAGACTGAAAGATGCAACCCAGACAGCCCTTTTGTGTCCAGGATATCTGGGATGGAATCATCAGCCTGCATTCCCAGTGTCTACAACCCGAATTCCCCATTCAACATTACTCCCACATCTCACCTTCCATCTGTTACTGACCATCACAACGTCCTTTTGGCCACGATGCTGAAATAAAAGACACCACAAAGCAAACGTTCCAAGCCAACTATATATGTCTATCCATCCAATGTGACATCAAGAAATCAACTCATCATGCGTATGCATTCTCTTAAGTGACTGTCTTGTGTGTGCTTTTGCCTATCCTACTGATGTCATGCAGTGCTACCCAGTGGCTGCAGTATGGCTGGTGGAAGGCTGCTGACTTTCAGTGGGGGACACTGCAAATGGCCTTGCTGGTTGACCTTGAGGAGCTGGTAGCTGGGAGTGTCAAATCAATCTTCTTCTTCTTGTTTTTCTTCACTCTTCTCCCTCTTTTTGGTCACCCATTGGCTGGGCAGGCTACATTTCTTGGATGTGTGAAATGAGGAAGGCACAAGGGTGGAGTCGTGGTGATGGGAGTGCATGCCAGAAGGAGGATAACGTATGAGGGTACCAGCATCTTGCATCCTTTCAGCCCCACCGCCATCCAAGTGCACAGCCATGCCCCTACTAAGAATGGCCTGCACCGTCTCCTCCAAGGGGGTGAGGTGAGGCTAAGAATGGAAGGTGTACTGCATGATTGGTGCAGATTGTTGGTAGGTGATTGATTGGGGGTCTTGCATTGAACAGTGTGTGAGGCTAGTAGTGCAGTTGGTAGGAGACGGATTTTGGAGATGCATTCACTGACCTTGGCCAGTGGTCTGAGGTCACAAAGCTTCTTTGGGCACTGGAGCCAGGTGGTGGGGGTGACACTGCTGGCAGTGATGGCTTCAGTGATGTACTCCCACATCGTTCTTTCTGGAGGGCCTCCTGGCCCCCGTGGGTAGAGGGCCTGTCTTACAGTGTTGATCCCCTGCACAAAGCTGGAGTGCTGCATGCTAGAACCTGGGTGACCCTTCCCTGGCTTGCTGAGTCATTTGTGTTAGTGCTGAGGCAGCTTTCCCATTTTCTGAGGTTAGGATGGTAATTCAGCTTTAAGGGCTGAATAGTCACATTTGGGACTTTTTAAAATTAAATATTTATTTAAAAGGCATAAACGTCTGAAAACTGCATTGTTTCACTGGATTTTAATTTGTATTACTTCTGAGTGCATGGCCCCTTTAATTCACAGGCCGTTTCATTGCCCACAATTCCTTGCAAGCACCACAGCCTCACTTCCAGAGGCTGTGCGAGGCTCGAACGCCGCACCTGCACAAGAACTTCAGGTCGGATTCCTCCAGCAATGCCACCAGGACCAGAACAATTCATGTTCCCAACAATTTCCAGCCCCCCTGATGAATTTTGCCCCACCAGCGCTGTGGCCATTTTCAGCAGCCGTTAACTCCAGTTGCCGGCGACGCCAGCAACTTTACTGGCGAACATGAATTTTTCCCCCTTTGTGTGTAGAAGTGTTTCCTAATTTCACTCCTGAAATGTTTGGCTCTCATTTTTAGACTATGCTCCCCTAGTCCTAGAATCTTCAACCAGCTGAAATAGTTTCTCTCTATCTACCCTGTCTGTTGCCCTTAATATTTTGAAAATTTCAATCAAATCACCCCTTAACCTTCTAAATTCCAGGGAATACAACCTTAGTTTGTGTAATCTCTCCTCCTAAATAAACCCCTGGAGTCCAGGTATGATTCTGGTAAACCTACACTGCATTTCCTTAAAGAACAATATATCCTTCCTAAGGTGTGGTGCCCAGAACTGCTCACAACACTCCAGGTGTGGTCTAACCAGGGCTTTGTATAGCTGCAGCATAACTTCTACCCTCTTGTATTCTAGTCCTCTAGATATAAAGGCCAGCATTCCATTAGCCTTTTTGATTATTTTCTGTACCTGTTCATAACATTTTAATGATCTATGTACCTGGACCCCCAAGTCTCTTTGGACCTCCACTGTTTTTAGTTTTTCATCATTTACAAAGTACCCTGTTCTATCCTTTTTAGGTCCAAAGTGGATGACCTCACCTTTGCCTATATTGAAATCCATTTACCACAGTTTTGCCCATTCACTTAATCTATTGTATCTCTTTGTAATTTTATGCTTTCATCTACACTGCCTACAATGCCGCCTATCTTTGTGTCATCGGCAAATTTGGATATGTGGCTTTCTATCCCATTATCCAAGTTGTTGATAAATACAGTGAATAGTTGAGGCCCCAACACAGATCCCTGCGGGACACCAATAGTCACATCCTGCCAATTTACCCATTATTCCTAATCTCTGTCTCCTGTCACCCTGCCAATTTCCTAACCAGGTCAATAATTTGCCTTCAATTCCTTGGGCTTCAACCTTAGTTAAAATCTCTTATGAGGGACTTTATCAAATGCCTTCTGGAAGTCCATATAAATAACATCCATAGACATTCCCCTGTCCACTACTTTAGTCACCTCTTCAGAAAATTCAATCAGGTTCGTCAGGCATGACCTACCTTTCACAAATCCATGCTGGCTCTCTCTGATCAGCTAAAAATTTTCAAGGTGTTCAATCACCCTATCCTTAATTATAGACTCTAGTAATTTCCCAACAGATGTTAGGCGAACTGGTCTATAATTCATTGGTTTCCCTCTCTCGCCATTCTTAAATAATGGAGTGAAATGTGCAATTTTCCAATCTAATGGAACGGTTCTTGAATCAAGAGAACTTTGGAAGATTAGAGTTAGGGCCTCTGCAATGTTCTCACCTACTTTCTTTAAAACCCTGGGATGGAAACCACCTGGTCCTGGGAATTTGTCACTCTTTAGTGCCATTATTTTCTTCATTACTGTTATTTTGCTTATGTTAATTCTGTTGAGTCCCTGCCCTTGATTTAATGGGTTGGATTTTCCGGGGGAGTCACCTGGCACTCTTAGTGGCGGGTCGGGTGGGAAAGTGTTTTTTTCCCCCAACGAGTCAGGACCCCACTGTGAACCCGCCGCCACACGCCTTTACCAAATGTTGGGTCTGTCAGTGCTGAGCAGACCTGACAGGCAGCGGCGGGGGAGGCAATTAAAATCATTAGTGGCTTGTTTACAAGCACTTATCAATGGTTTTATCCCAGCTTTTTGGCTTTGAAAGGTCACCCACTGGTTTCATGCTGTGCCTAGACCTCGCCTGCGAAGCTGAGGTGGGAGGTCAGTGGCCATTGAATCAGCTGATGAGTTGACAGCTTCAAATGTCAAGTCAAAGCTCCCAGCTGATTGAGAAATATTCCCTTAACCACTAGCTTCTCTAAGCTGCATTTCCACTACAGATTCAGGATGCTGCAAGTCTTTACACAAGTCTCCATCCAGTCTGACATCATTACCTCTCCCACCATTGCTTCTGTCATCTCTACTTCACCTGCCATCTATTCCATCAGCATGGCTGCCCTTGAAACTCTCTCAGCTTGGTCCTCTGAATCCCACCATGTTCAGCCCCAACACCAGCATCACCAGGCACACCAGCATCACCAAGCACACTAGCAGCACCAAAACAACACCAACCTTCTCCGCAATCAACTGATGCTGCACAGGACACAAGGCATAAGCACCCAACCACGTTGCTACCCAGGTGGCCAGATTTACTTCACTTGACACTGTACACCCTGGCTTCCACATGATGTGCCAGGTTGACATCACCCCACACCAACAACATAAAGCATCCCTACAATGCCCAAGCCATTCCTTTCACCTCATCACCATTGCGGGGGTACTGTTATGTCTCACCATTCACTGCAACTCACTAAGCCACTTCCAAAGGAGCACACAAATCTGCCCAAGAATGGCAAGTGTTGAAAATAAAGGTTTCAATGTTTGACACCACATTAACAGAAACTTTACATGAACATTGGCTAAAACACCCAAGTGCCTACCCTTGCGTGTTGTTAGTTGGTATGATTGCACTAAGATGAGGGTGAGTGTGAGGGGTGGCTAGTGAGATGGGGATGTGATAATGTAGATAGAGAGGGATGGGTGGTGGTGCAAGGTAAGTTGGTGTGAGTAAGGATGTGCAGGAGTAGGGTAGGGAAGGCGGAGTGATAGGGATATGATGAGAGACACAGCAGGATGAGGTTGAGTGTGGCTTTGCAGTAACATTTTGTGATCTACTGAGATCATTGAAACGTTTGCGGCACTGCGCCCAGGTCTTCCTGACCGCATCCCTGCTTGTGCCCTTCTGTGCAGTATGCAACCAAGCTGCGTTGGTGTCCTGGAGAGATCTCTTCCACCCATGGGAAGGGAAGAGGACCTCCCTGTGTGCTTTGACTCCCTCCATAAGCATATGGGGGGAGTCATGGGAGAGCCTGGGTGTAGCCCTGCACCTTTTTCCAGTGCTTGTCAGTGTTGGCAGCACCTCAATGCTGTAGAACACTGACAGCACAAATGTCAAAAATCAATTTGGCCATGGTCCCTTTAAGGAAACAAATGATGTCATCAGACCCGCTTCCTCTAATTGGCCGGCAAATGCGCTGGGCAGGCTTAACAAGCCCAATCTCAGGAAATTAATTTCAGAGACCGGGATGGAGACAGCAGTGGGGTCGAGACCCACCACTGACGTTGCCCACCACGGACCTGCCGAGGTTCGTAAAATCCAGCCCAATGTTACTTTCCTTGGGATTTTCGGCATGTTATCCTCTTCTCTACTGTAAATACTGATGCATAGTAATTATTCAATGAAGTAATCATTCCTTATCATCATTGACAATATCACCGTTATAAGTTTTCAAGGGGCCTACATTGCTCCTGAACACCCTCTTTTGCTTAGTTTAACTGTAAAAGTTTTTCGTGTTGATTTTGATATCTCTTGCAAATTTATTTTCATACTCCATTTCTATAGCTCTTACTATCTGTTGTGTCATCCTTTGCTGTATTTTGTATCTTTCCCATTCACCAGGATACGTACTTTTTCTGCATTGTGTGTGCTTTTTCTTTTAGTTTTATATTGTCTCTTACCTCTTTCGTCGTCCATGGCTTTTTTTTTGGCAAGTAGGGCTCTTGACCCTTACGGGCATAAACTTGTTCTGTATCACCTTAAATTCTTTTTTGAACACCTCGCACTGATCTTCTGTTGATTTACCCAATTACAGATTTTCCCAGTTTATTGTGGACAGTCTCTGTCTCATCGCATTGAAGTCATCCTTACCTAAATCTAGAATCATAGTAACTATTTCGCGTTTCCCCCTTTCAAAGATTATATTGAACGTGATCATGTTATGATCGCTATTAGATAAATGTTCACACACCGTTAGGCTGTTAACTAAATATGGCTCATTACTCATTACTAAATCTAATATGGCTTGCCCCATTGTTGGTTCTAGGACATATTGGCCCAGAAATTCGGGACCCAACGCGTGAGTATGGACGGAGTACTCACGCGTGGACCCGATGGAAGTGCCGGTTTCTTGCATGCACTACACATGCGCGGGAAACCGGCATTGCCGATCCTCTGAACCAAGGGGTTCAGAGGTCGAACGCATGCACGCAGGAGTCTGTGCGTGTGTGTGTGGAACTTCCTTTTTTTTTACAGGTTTGCCCGTGCGTGAAGGCCTCTACTTTTTGCACATCTAAAAACCAGGCGTAAGGACTTCATTTTAAAAGGTAAGTGGTCAATTAATTAAATTAAAACATTTTTTCCACAGGTTTATTATTTTTTAATACTTTACAGTAAGGTAAGTGTATTTTTAGCCCTGATTTTTTATAAAATTATTTTTTTCAAAAATTTAAATTATTGTTTAAATAGTTTTTTAATGTTATTTATAGTTGATTTAAAAAGTGTGATTTTTTTTCAAATTTATTTTAAGGTTAAGTACTGTTTTGGGCACCCAGAGTTTTCATGAGTTTGACAGTTCTTTCTGTCAAACTCATGAATGGACTTTTCCCTCCTCCGATTGGTTGCCCAGTGCTCACGTGATCCCAGCCGACGCATCGCACTAAGTACGCCACTGGATCACGCAAGCACAGCGTGCCGGGAGCCGGACCATTGTTGCAGAAAACTATCCCGGATACACTCAAGAAATTCACTGCCTTTCTGACATGATCTTGTCTGCTTATCCCAATATATTTGAAAGTTAAATTCCCCCATTAAAATCACACTGCCTTTACTACATGTTTGTCTAATCTCTGAATTTATACAATCTAGCACTTCACAGCTGCTACCAGGGGGCAAGGTGAGAAGATTTATTTTTGGAATGCCTTTATTCTGCTCTTTTCTGGACACTCACGCAGCAATATATTTATACTACCAAGCATAATTTTAAAATAGAGCAGTATATCCTTGGAGGAGTGCTTGTAAACAGCATGTTACCATGAACTACCACTGTATGACATTTCAGAAAGAATCAGTGTTTAAACAACATGGAACATCATATTCCAAAACATATTATCCTTAGGAGCAGAAGATTAATGATTTACTATATTTTTCAGAACTTTGAATAAACTAGCAAGATTTACAAACATAAGAATTTAAAAACTGAACTTGTACAAAATGGCCCAGAACTTCGGGTCTCCACGGGTGAGTACGCATGGGGTACTCACCCGTAGGCCCGATGGAAGTGCCGGTTTCCTGCATGCACTGCGCATGTGCGGGAAACCGGCACTTCCGTTCCTCTGAATGAAGAGGTTCAGAGGTCGAACGTGTGCACGGGGGAGGCTGCGCGTGCGCATCAAACTTAGTTTTTTTTACAGGTTTCTCCGGGAACGTAAGCCTGCAGAATTTAGAAATGTAAAAAGCAGGCATAAGGCCTGCTTTTTACAAGGTTAGTGGTGAATTAATTAAAATTAAAACATTTTTTCCACAGGTTTATTATTTTTAAATACTTTAAAGCAAGGTAAGTTTATTTTTAGCCGCGTTAGAATATAAAATTATTTTTTTCAAAAATGTAAATTATTGTTTAAAATAGTTATTTCATGTAATTTATAGTTTATTTTAAAAATGTGATTAAAAAAAAAATTATTTGAAGGTTTAGTGCTATTTTGGGGCCATAGTATTTATAAGTCTTGACAGCACTTCCTGTCAGACTTATGAATGGAGCATTCCCTGCTCCGATTGGCTGCCCATGGCCCACGTGATCTCAGGGGACGCATCGAACTAACTGTGCCCCTGGGATACGCAAGCACTGCACGCCGGCAGCTGGACCAGGCCCCGGATCAGAATTCCACGGGGCCCTACAGCTCAACGGCCAGCACGCAAGGTAATTGCAGATCGGGGGCTTACACGCGCAGGAAGCCCCTGACCCGAATTTCTGGGCCAATGTGTTCTTTAATTATATTAACGGTAATTTTGTAAATATTTTGAATACACAAATAAATTATGCATATAATTTCTATTTAGCTTACCTTTGAATTTGCCACAGAGACTTAATGCAATGCAGAACATGCTGGATATTTAATTTAGTTTCATCTCCTTTTCAAATGGGTTAAAATATTTTGGGCTAAAAATTCAGGAGCTTAAAGCCACCTGTTACCGGCAAAAAGTTGCGTTAATGGGCGGCCACTGTTCTTTCACCAGCTGGTGGTGTGTCCCGTTGAATCTTCCATTTTCCCAGGCCTGGCAGCGCTGCCGGTAAGATCCATCGCCCTGCAAATTTAAATGAGGGAGAGGTGACATACACGCCGACTTAACGGAACCACGGTGAACTTGGACCTTTGCGCTGACTTCAGTGCTGGGTCCTAAGCTCGCCATGGAAACCCAGTATGCAGCAGATTGACAGAGGCGCTGTCAGTACCTCTTAAAGGGACACACACATTTTTCAGGTAAGTTTGCATTTAATCTTTTGGAATGTTTTTTCTTCTGAGTTTATTGAAGTAGTGGCTTGCTGCAATACATGTTAAAAGTTTTTTAAGTGTGTAGGAAGTGCTGCTGGATGCTTGCAAGGCCTCGGATGGTAAAAGGAAGGCCTCTGAGAAGACAGAAAATGCTGCAAATACTCAGCAGGTCAGGCAACATCCGTGGAGAGAGAAACAGAGTTCACGTCTCAGGTCAAGATGCTGCCTGACCTGCTGAGTATTTCCAGCATTTTCTGCTGTCATTTCAGATTTACAGCATCTGTTGGCAGAGGGAAGAGGAAGACGCAGAAGAGGAAGACACAGAAGAGGAAGACGCTGGAGAGGAGAAAACAGAAAAGGAGGAAGCAGAACAGGAAAAAAACAGAAGGAAGGATGCAACTCAGACAGCCCTTTTCTGGTCGGGATATCTGGGATGGAATCATCCACCTGCGGTACGATTGACCACAATCCCAATTCTCCTTTCAACATTAGTCCCACAGCTTACCTTCCCTCTGTTACTGACCATCACCGCATCCTCTTGGCCATGATGCTGAAATAAAAACCACAAAACAAACTTTCCAATCCAACTTTATACATCTATCCATCCAATATGTCATCAAGAAATCAACCCATCACCTTTATGCATTTGCTTAGTGACTGTCTTCTGTGTGCCTTTGCCTATCCTACTGATGTCACACAGTGCTAATGCAGTGGCTGCAGCATAGCTGGTGGAAGGCTGCTGACTTTCAGTGGGGGACCCTGCAGATGGCCTTGCTGGTCGACCTTGAGGAGCTGGTCTTCTTATCGTGTCCACGGACAGTCTATACATAGCCCAGCCAGAACTGGACACATTTTTGCGCCTTGTTGTTGTATTCAGCAAGATCTGCAACAGTGCAGGGTTCCTCTAACGATGCGCATTGCAGGAGATGTTGCATAGCCTGTGCCTCAGTTCCACATTCACAAGTTGTCGGGCTGGTTGAATATCCCCATTTGCTTAGTGACACCTTTGAGCAACCTACACCGGTCCTAAGTCTGTTAAGGCATTTCCAGGTTGCCCAGTGGCAATTAGCTCCTGGGGGAAGGCTTTCATCAAGTAAAATTTCCATCACTGGGGGTTGTTCAAGACTGGCGAGCCGGTCTTTCCACAAGGTGATGCAGGCTTCAGATGAGGTTGATTGTAATGGAACAACACTGTTCATGAAGCTCTTTCTTGACTTTAGGCGGCTGGGTGTAGGTGTATGACAATGCAAAGGGTGTCTCTCATCTGATGTTTGACGGAGTCGCTCTTTCTTGCTGGCTACCGTTCTTCTTATATCAGGGGGAGCGATACCTGCCAGGATACATAGGCTGTTGGTGTTTGTTGGTTTTAAACAACCTGTGATAAATCGGCAGCTTGCATTCAGAACGGCATCCATCTTCTTGGCATGAGTAGACCTTTCCCATGCAGGGCAGGCATATTCGGCAGTAGAATAGCAAAGAGCAAGTTCACTGGTTCGCAATGTTTTCGGGCTTGTTCCCCATCTTGTGTTGGTGAGCTTATTCAGGATGTTGTTTCGTACGCTCACTTTTGCCTTTGTCTTCTCGATGTGGTTCTTCAAGGTGAGGCATCGGTCAAGGGTAACTCCTAAGTAGAGATAGGGTGCTCGCAATGCGTCAGTGTTGCTCCACACCAGGTTACTTTCAGCTGGCATTTGGCTTCACGGTTTCTGAGGTGGAATGCACAAACTTGCGTCTTTGATGGGTTTGCGCGAAGGTGGTTTTCTTCATAGTAGGATTTTAGTCCCTCCAAGGCCTCAGAAAGCGTTTTCTCCACGGTGTTAAAATCAGTGCTTTGGGCAGTAACACATAAGTCATCAGCATATATAAAACGGCATGTAACACCGTCTATAGGTTGGTCATTCGTGTAGATGTTGTGCAGCAGCGGTGCAAGCACGCTTCCCTGAGGAAGACCATTCTTCTGAATACGCCACCTGCTGCGCTTCCCACCTAGAGGAGCTGGTGGCTGGGAGTGTCGAATCGAGTGACCATGTTTCTTCTTCTAGTTGGGCAGGCTGCATTTCGTGGGTGTGTGAAATGAGGAAGGCACAAGGGTGAAGTTGTGGTGACGGGAGGGCGGGAAAGTAAAAGGTGCATGCTAGAAGGAGGATAACGTATGAGGATACCAACATCTTGTATCCTTTCTGCTCTGCCCCGGCCAAGTGCTTAGTCATGCCCCTGCCAAGAATGGCCTGCACCGTCTCCTCTAAGGGGATGAGGTGAGGCTAGGAATGGGAGGTGTGCCTCGTGATTTGTACAGATTGTTGGTAGGTGAGTGATGGGGGGGGGGGGAGTCGTACCTTGAGTAATGTGTGAGCCAAGTGGTGCAGTTGGTAGGTAATGGCTTTTGAAGATTCATTCACTGACCAGTGGTCTGAGGTCATGAAGCTTCTTTGAGCACTAGAGCCAGGTGGTGGGGACGACACTGCTGGCAGTGACGGCCTCAGTGATGAACTCCCACATCACTCTTTCTGATGGGCCTCCTGGCCCTTGTGGGTAGAGGGCCTGTCTTGCAGTGTTGACCCCCTGCACAAAGCTGGAGTGCTGCATGTGAGACCCTGGGTGCCCCTTCCCTGGCTTGCTGAGTCATTTGTGTAATTTTTTTTTAATGTCATTAAGTGCTGAAAACTGCAGTGCCCTTTTAATTTCCCTCAATGCCTGGCAAACTCCAAGGTTGTTGGAAGCTGGACCGCCACTCCTGGATGGCAACTTTGACTCCCATGCCTGCACTAACGTCACCAGGAGGGCGTTATGCAGTAAATTAGTGCTGGGCTAAAAATCTTTAGCACCCCAGTGCGAATTTTTCTCTTGCAACGCTTCGTCCATTTTCAGCGGCCGTTAACCAGAGGTCACGGTGAGACCAGTAACTCTCATGGCGGCCACAAATTTTTAGCCCTTTATACATAAATTTAATAGAAAAATAAATTACATTGAGGCTACCTTAATTTTAATAGGAAACATATTAATGATTTTGCAATTACAAATCTCTTACAATCTTTAGGTTACATCGCTGCTGAATATCAGATCCAATTTGAATGCCACTAAACATCAAATTCAGTAAGATATTCTGGGGCAGATTTTTATCATTACTGCCTCAGTATTGAACATCGATTAGGCAGAGTGCAGGAAGGAAAATCAGGCATGGCTCGTTGGTAACAGAAACTGCCCAATGCTCCTTCCATTTAAATGAATGGTAGGTAAATCAGGTAGGTTCTGTAACTATGGTGCAATGCTCCCTACCTGATTTTCCTTTCTGCAATCTGCACCAGATGGTAAAGGCAAATATTTACCCCTCTGTATTTTCTCAAATGTTCCTTTGATAGATATCTGCTGCCCTGTTTTGTGATAAGAGAAAACTGAAAATTCCTGACAAATATAACTATTAAAATATATCCCAAATATATACTGGAGATACACTTCTAAAAATATTGAGCATGAACAGCTGTAACAAGGTTGGTTTGGTAAAATTGCTCACGACTGCTTTCATCAGACCAAAGGAGACTGGCCACACTGATCAGTAAACAACTTTGAATAGCGATTGCTACAATTAGTGACAAAAAAGTGAGATTTAATAGTGTGAAGAACCCAATATATTGCTGAATGTTTCCACTCTGTTGAAACTTCCACCTTAGCCACCAGTTATTTCATAACCCTAACACTTCTCTGGACCTCCACTATATTCTAACTAATAAAAAGATTTAAAAATGTTGCTATCAATGGCTCTGCTTATGTCTGATGAGAATGTGTAGGAAAATTTGCCCTTGACATTAGTGGTAATTTTAACTCTCCCTGATCAGCACAAACAGGGCAGGGGAGCAGTTAAAATGGAGCAAATTCATTTCCTGCTTCTTTCCTGCCGATCTGCAATTTCTGAGTCTCCCGCTGGACTCTGTCAGGAGTTCCATGAATAAACGTACATGGGCGGCTGATGGAATTTGGGCCGGCTCTTGAGTGGGGTGGCCTCCGCGGCAGCCCTGCCAGGTAAACCTGATGGCAAGCCAGCGAGACCAACTAAGGCTGGCTTGCCCCACCAGATTTTGTGCCCACACCCCGTATTGGGTGAGCTGCCATTAATAAGCATGATTAGTGCTGGCAGCTCACCATGAATATTGTAATGGGGCACAAACTGGAAAATGGTTTGTGCTTCATAACAAAGTCATCGGGCAGGTGCAGCGGACACCCCGACTACCGCCCACCCAACATAGGCGAAAGGTGCAAATCCTCCTCCAGGAGTTTCTTTCATTTGTTTAACTCCAATTATCAATATCTATGGCGAGAAATCTCCAGGGATGTCACTAATTATAGAGTCAGAGGGCTGGATTTTGTCACTGGGGCGGGCTGGGGTCGTGTAATCCGCTTTTCGTGTTAGCCACCTGATTCCAATTCGATGTGGGAGATTGATGCGATATTCACTTAAGTGGGCAATTGAGTTCCAGCGTGTGGGAGCCCATGGCCAATTGGTTTTCCAGTCTGAAACTCGCCTCCGATTATGTCATCATTGCTGCTGCATTTAAGGTCTGCAAGAAGCCTTGCTTCTTCTGCAGACTGCCAACCCTTTGGCCTTTGATGTGAGAGGGACCTGGAGTCAAAATGAGCAGTGGGAAAGCTAAGTCTGCTCCCAGGTTTGATGACGTCGCCCTGCAAGCTTTGGTGGAGGGAGCAAGAGCTAATAAGGAGGTACTCTTCCCTTCTCCAGGGAGGAAGAAGCCTCCCCAGCAGACGAAGGCTGTGTGGATCCAGGTGACCCAGGAGGTAAATTAGCTGTCGCTGATCCGTCGAACCTGGCTTCAGTGCAGGAAGAGGTTTCATGACCTTCTGCGCACTGGAAAAGTGAGTATGACTTTCCCATCACCCTCAAGCTGATCCAAATTGCCTCTCCTCACCAGCACTCAGCTTTAGCAACCTCTTCCTCCACATCGCACTTGACACTGACATCCCTGCACCCTTACCCATTACCTCTCTCTCTATGGTCACATTCACCTAACTATTCGACTATGCAGACCTCACACTCCCTATCACTGTGATGCTATGAAAACAACTTACAAAACACAGGGAGGGCCTTTGGTCTTGCCACCTCACTCCATCTTTATCTCCTTCTAAGCATCTATGCTATGGATTCTGTACACCCACTCCTTCATTCTCACTCAAACTCCACTTGTCTCCCTCATTGCAGGAAAAGAAAGCTCACAATAAGAGGGAAAGAGCAAGGACAGGAGGAGGGCCACCCTCAGTAGCCCATCTCATCCCAGGTGGTCCTGGAGATCGTGGGAGTGGAGGACGATGCGCAAGTGGGGGACGGACAGACGGGTGCATCAGAGAAAGCTGGTGATAGAATAGTTTGGAATCTCTCTCATTGACATTGCATGAGTTGCTGATAATGATTCTGAAGCTCTAACAGATGGACTTATGATCATCTGCAATATGCAATGTGCATGTAACCTTGGCCTCACATCTTTGACTCTTTCCTTTACTCCCCCACAGGACCATCGCAAGCACCCGTCCCCACTATCCAGGAGGAACAGCCTGAGCCTCCAGACTCCTCAGAGGAAGCTGCAACCTCTGAGGGCGCAGCGTCAGCAGAATTCAGCCAACCTAGCACCAGCGCAGACACTCACACCTCGGTGGGACCATCGCGAGATAGAGTAGTGTTGTCACCTGGCGTATCACAGCTCACAAGTGAGCATCAGCAGATTGTGGAGACAGGGACAGCAGTGGAGAGTCCTAGTTGGAGGGCGCAGGACTCTCCCAGCTCAGCTCAGCTGCATGTCGACCCTTTGCCTCTGGGTCCATCCAGAAGATCAGCGGTGCTGGAACTCCAGGAACAGGTGCAGGGGTCTCTGGCAGGTTTTCTCTCCAGGGTCGCTGCGAGTGTGGAGTCCATCGCGAACATGAGCAGAGCCTTTGTGGAGTCATTGGCGCAAGAACGCAGCACCATGGAAAGGATGGCAACCTATGTGGAAAGGATGGTTACAGTAGACGAGAGGATGGCTATGGCTATGGCCATGGCGGTGATAAGTCACCAGAGTGTAGAAAACATGGTGAGTGTTTAGAATAGAATGATATCTCTGGAGGAGCGATGGTAAGCTATTGAACTGAGAAACCAGACGTTCATGGAAGTCCTTCTGAGTAGGACTGCCAGTGCAGATACGGGTCCCCATGGCCCCCCTGACGTGCAGCAAGGTGCTCTCAAGCCACTTGCAAGCACTGAAGTGGACCTGACCCATAAGAGGGATGTTGGTGGCAGAGAACAAGGAAGTGGGGGCTCCTCTCCAAGCACTCACAGTTCCATGCCACTGCCAAGTCCTCGGTCAGAGCCCCACCAGAGCCCCCACCCAACTGAGATCAGCGTCTCAACCCCTGCACAGCCGCAGGAGCAACAGACTATTGCCGAGCCCTCACAGGTTCGCAACCCCAGAGGACGCCTGCCAAAGGTGTCGAAACACAAGCAGCAAGAAAGTCAGCAAAGGGCCTCCACATCTGCTGATGCCAAGGGGGAAGCACCATGTAGGAGCACACGTAAGAGAAGGATACTGCACAAATAGTCACAAGGGTAGTCATTTGGGTGAAATGTGATGTTTAATGGTGAAAAGCCATCAGATGGTTATTGTAAATAAAAATTCTGATGGCAACTACTGCAGTTGTGGTGTCTGTCATTTCGCTAATGGGACTTCCACAGTGAGGGCTTAGGATTACTTGCAATTGTCAGTATGGTGTTCAAATTGCTAGGAATCCGTTGGTTCTCGGCCATTGTCGATGCTCTGGTAAGAAGCTGCGAGGCAAAATTGCTTGATTGGCTAGGCCAAGCAAATCTGGCAAGACAAGTGCGTTCCTTGCATCCTGGGTAGCAATGTTCTTGCGTACTGCTGCCGCTGGTTGATGGGCCTCTGCAAGATGTTCGTTTTCATTCTCCTCCTCCTCCTCATCATCTGAGGAGGATATGTGAGGAGCCACTTGGTCCTCAGGAATCTGCAAGCCACGACGCTGTGCCATGTTGTGAAGTGCACAGCAAACCACAACGATTCTGGAGACCCTGGCTGCTGAGTACAACAGGGCTCCACCGGATCTATCCAGGCATCTGAAGTGCATCTTCAGCATACCGATGGTTTGCTCGATTATGGATCTGCTGGAAATGTTGCTGGAGTTGTAGCTCTCCTCAGCTTTGTTGGGTGGGCTCCTCAACGATGTCATTAACCACGTCTTCAGGGGATAGCCCTTGTCTCCAAGTAGCCATCCATTAAGTTGGTCTGGCGGACTGAAGAGCGGATGCACACTAGACTGCTCAGACATGTTGAGGTAACTGATCCTGTGTCTGTAGAACCTGTTTGGGGGGTATCTCCTGTGCTGATGGGTTTCCATGCGCTGGCCCCTTCTGGCCTGTGCAGCTTCAGGTGGGTGAGCAGCAGCTTGGTGCTCCTGTTGTTGCTGCTGCTGTTGGTGCTGCTGCTGTTGGTGCTGCTGTTGTTCATGGTTCTGCTGGTGCCGCGGCTGGTCTTCATCCTCATCTGATGTCCAGAAGGGATGGAAATAAAAAGCTCCCATGCTTCTGGTATATGCCTCCATTGATGAAGCGCTCAGTGAAGGTGACGAGAGGGGTTTCCCAGGAGGTCACACTGGAGATGGGTGTCAGGCTCCAAACTTCCACAGCTGTGGTTATGCCTTCTAAAAGTTCCCCCAGACCTGAGACAACAAAGTCCTGCCACCTGCAAATGATGGCTGATAAAATCTCCCATTAAATGGTTGAGCTGCAATCTAATTGTGCTACCACCAGGTTTCACTGTCGTGTTTCAGAACAGGCGTGCTTCACGTGGGAAAAGGGTTAAAATCACAAAGGCCTATCAAAATGGCATTATAGAGGTAATTTAGTGCTTGTTAAGAGCCTTAACGGCCTATCCCACCTCTTGGAGGCGGGACGGAGACAAGACCAGTAGACAAGATTTAATGAAAATTGCTTGGAGGAGGGATGGAGGCAGGGTTGGGCCCGCCCGCCAGTTTTTGCAATTTTAACCCACCACACGCCTCCAATCCCACCACAACGCCCCGATGAAATTCGAGCCCATAGTGTCATAGAGTCAAGTTATACAGCACAGAAAGAGGCCCTTCAGCCCATCGTGTCTGCGCCGGCCATCAAGCCCTATCTATTCTAATCCCATTTTCCAGCACTTGTTCCGTAGCCTTGTATGCTATGGCATTTCAAGTGCTCATCTAAATGCTTCTTTAATGTTGTGAGGGTTCCTGCCTCTACCACCCTTTCAGGCAGTGAGTTCCAGATTCCAACCACCCTCTGGGTAAAAAAGTTTTTCCTCAAATTCCCTCTAAACCTCTTGCCCCTTATCTTGAATCTATGCCCCCTGGTTATTGACCCCTCTACTAAGGGGAAAAGTTCCTTTCTATCTACCCTATCTTTGTTGTACATAATGTTGTACACCTCAATCAGGTCCCCCCTCAGCCTTCTCTGCTCTAAGGAAAACAACCCCAGCATGTCCAGTCTCTCTTCATAGCTGAAGCGCTCCAGCCCAGGTAACATCCTGGTGAATCTCCTCTGCACCCTCCCCAATGCAATCACATCCTTCCTATAATGTGGCGACTGGAACTGCACACAATATTCCTGCTGTGGCCTAACTAGCGTTTTGTACAGCTCCATTATAACCTCCCTGCTCTTATATTCTATGCCTCGGCCATTGAAGGCAAGTATCCCATATGCCTTTTTAACCACCTTATCTACCTGTCCTGCTGCCTTCAGGGATCTATGTACATGCACACCAAGGTCCCTCTGATCTTCTGTCCTTCCTAAGGTCCTACCATTCATTGTGTATTCCCTTGCCTTGTTATTCCTCCCAAAATGCATCACCTCACACTTTTGAGGGTTAAATTCCATTTGCCATTGTTCTGCCCATCTGACCAACCCATCTATATCGTCCTGTAGCCTGAGGCTTCCCTCCTCACTATTTACCACTCCACCAATTTTCATGTCATCTGCAAACTTACTGATCATACCTCCTACATTCATATCTATATCATTAATGTAAACTACAAACAGCAAAGGACCCAGCACTGATCCCTGCGGTACACCACTGGACACAGGCTTCCATTCACAAAAACAACCCTCGACCATCCTCTGCCTCCTGCCACTAAAGCAATTTTGGATCCAATGTGCCAAATTGCCCTGAATCCCATGGGCTCTTACCTTCTTGACCAGTCTCCCATGCAGGACTTTGTCAAAAGTCTTACTGAAGTCCATGTAGACTACATCAACTGCACTACCCTCATCCACACACCTAGTCACCCCCTTGAAAAATTCAATCAACTTGGTTAGACATGATCTCCCCCTAACAAAGCCATGCTGACTATCCTTGATTAATCCTTGCCTCTCCAAGTGGATACTAATTCTGTCCTTCAGAATTTTTTCCAATAATTTCCCTACCACTGATGTTAGGCTCACTGGCCTGTAATTACCTGGTTTATCCCTACTACCCTTCTTGAATAATGGTACTAAGTTAGCTGTCCTCCAGTCCTCTGGCACCTCCCCTGTGGCCAGAGAGGTTCTGAACATTTGTGTCAGAGCCCCTGCAATCTCCTCCCTTACCTCACATAGCAGCCTGGGATACATCTCATCTGGGCCTGGGGATTTATCCACTTTTAAGCCCGCTAAAACCGCTAGTACCTCCTCCCTCTCAATACTAATTTGTTCAAGTATATCACAATCCCCCTGCCTGATTTCTATGCCTACATCGTCCTTCTCCAAAGTGAAGACAGATGCAAAATATTCATTTAAAATCTCACCCATATCTTCTGGCTCTACACACAGATTGCCACTTTGGTCCGTAATGGGCCCTACTCTTTCCCTGGTTATCCTCTTGCCCTTAATATACTTATAAAACACCTTGGGATTTTCCTATATTTTGCCCGCCTGTGTTTTTTCATGCCCCCTCTTCGCTCTCCTAATTTATTTTTTAATTACCCCCCTGCACTTTCTATACTTCTCTAGGGCTTCCACTGTTTTAGTCCTTTGTATCTGCTGAAAGCCTCCCTTTTTTTCCTAATCCATTCTTGTATATCCCTTGACATCCAGGGTTCCCTTGGCTTGTTGGTCCCACCCTTGACCTTTACGGGAACATGTTGGCATTGCACTCTCTCTATTTCCTTTCTGAAAGACTCCCACTGCTCTGATGTGGATTTTCCTGCATATAGCTGATCCCAGTCCACTTTAGCCAGATCCTGCCTTATCATATTAAAATCGGCCTCCCCCAATTTAGAACCTTTATTTCCAGTCTATCTTTGTCCTTTTCCATGACTATCTTAAATCTCACCGAATTATGGTCACTGTCACCAAAATGCTCTCCTACTGACACTTCTACCACTTGCCCGGCTACATTCCCTAGAATTAGGTCCAGTATCGCTCCCTCTCTTGTAGGACTTTCTACATGCTGGCTCAAAAAGCTCTCCTGGATGCACTTTAAGAATTCCGCACCCTCTAAGCCTTTCAAACTCTGACTATCCCAGTTAATATTGGGGAAGTTGAAATCCCCTACTATAATTACCCTATTATTTCTATACTTCTCTGAGATTTGCCTACATATCTGTTCCTCTATCTCCCCCTGACTGTTTAGGGGCCTATAGTACACTCTTAGCAAAGTGCCTGCCCCCTTTTTGTTTTTAGGTTCTACCCATATGGCCGCATTAGAGGAACCTGCTAAGATATCATCCCTCCTTACAACAGTAATTGACTCCTTGATTAATATTGCAACACCCCTCCTCTTACACCCCCCTCTGTGTCACCTGAAGATTCTATACCCCAGAATTTTGAGCTGCCAGTCCTGCCCTTCGCTCAACCATATCTCTGTGATAGCAACAATATCCTACTCCCATGTGTTCATCAACACCTTCAATTCATCTGCCTTACTCGCAAGACTCCTTGCATTAAAATAAATGCCATCCAGCCTTGCCATACTCCCTTGTGCCAATATATATTTGCTCTACCTTCCAGGCTGACTTGTTTTTTCCTCTATATTTGGCTGTGCATCACCCCCTACTATAGCTCCACTCCGTATCCCATCCCCCTGCCAAGTTAGTTTAAACCCCCCCAACAGCACTAGCAAACCTCCCCGCAAGGATGTTGGTCACGTTCCGGTTCAGGTGCAACCCGTCCAACTTGTACAGGTCCTACCTTCCCCAGAAGCAGACCCAGTGATCCAGGAAACAAAACACTCCCTCCTGCACCAAATCTTTAGTCACACATTCATCTGCTCTATCCTCCTATTCCTATACTCACTAGCATGTGGCACCGGGAGTAATCCAGAGATTACAACCTTTGAGGTCCTGCTTTTTATCTGCCAGCTAGCTCCCTAAATTCTTGTTGCAGGACCTCATCCCTCTTTCCACCTATGTCATTGGTACCAATGTGTACCACAACCTCTGACTGTTTGCCCTCCCCCTTCAGAATGCCCTGCAGCCGTTCAGTGACATCCTTGACCCTGGCACCAGGGAGGCAACATACCACCTTGGAGTCACGACTGCGGCCACAGAAATGTCTATCTGTTCCCCTTACAATAGAATCCCCTATCACTATTGCTCTCCCACTCTTTTTCCTCCCCTCCTGTGCAGCTGAGCCACTCGTAGTGCCACGGACTTGGCTCTTGCTGCATTCCCCTGAGAAACCATCTCCCCCAGCAGTATCCAAAACAAAAAATCTGTTGGAGAGGGAGATGGACCCAGGGGACTCTTACACTACCTTCTTAGTTCTTTTACTCTGTCTGGCGGTCACCTATTCCCTGTCTGCTTGTGCACTCTTTACCTGCAGTGTGACCACCTCATTAAACGTACTATCCACGAAGATCTCAGCTTTGTGGATGCTCCACAGTGACCCCAGCCGCAGCTCCAGCTCCGAAATGCGGATTTCGAGTAGCTGCAACTGGAGACACCGAAAGTGTCCCTGACTTCCCACATAGCACAGGAGGAGCACTCCACACTGCCTAGCTGCCCTGCCATGTCCTACACTTAATTTACTCCCTTTACTTCCTTTAAATTAAAGAATATTAAATACATTAGTGAACTTACTTCCCTTTAAACACTACTTACTCTAAACTAGAAACCTTACTTTTACTTCAATGGCTGGACTGTAGAAATACTCAACAGGTCCTACTTACCAATCAGCTCCTTCCTTGGTTGTGACGTCACTTTAGCGGTTTTGCAGTTGTTGTTGTTTGACTGCTCCCGCTCTCGGACTCTTTCCCAACTCGCAGCACTCTGGTGTTGGGCCTCCTCTGCAGCACTCTTTTATGGCTGCTCCGCCTTCTATCAGGTCCCACTGCCGCTCCCACACAGGTCCACCTCCTCTTTGGAAACCAGTGTGGCTGTAAAATCAGATCTATCCTCTTGAAACAGTCCATCAGAATAATGGCTTACTCATAATAGAGGAAATTAATTTGTAATCTTGTAAGGAATTGGATTGTGCTAATGGCTAATATGGAGAATTTGATTAAATTTGGCCCTGCTTACTATTATGAACAGTGGAGAACAGCCATTCAATAAGTTATGCTGTCACATCACAGTATCAAACAGTTTACTAAATTTAGCTTTTAAATATATCTGTTATTTCTTGTGATGATAAAAGTGATTGCATTTATAAAATTGTATACATTTTACAATCTACTTCACAAAGTATATGCCATCAAGGCCAATATGGGCTGTTTCAGAAATCTCAGCTATGAAACACAAACCAAGTGGTGACTACAGAAACTCATTGAAGGACATTACAAAGATGAATGTGGAACACAATCTGGAAATATTGAATTTTAAGATTAATAGTCATGAGTTCCATGTCTCTTGGAAAGAAACAACTGCCCTTATAATGTTTATAAGTCAGAAGATTTTTTTGTATTTTGTTTCCTACTGATCAATCTTCCCAATGAAGTGTGATTATAAAAGAAAATTGTATAGTATTTTATTGCTCCATTAGTGAAGTGTTCTCCCTAACTGTAATACAAGATTAGATGATACTTTTCAATGGGAGGCATTCTATGGGCAACGCTATTCAATTTAAGAAACTGTAGGAATGTATTTTTGGCCTTCTCTTAATGCTAAGAAGCAATGTGATCAGGTAGAATTTTTTTTAGTAAGTATATAATGAATCAATTTTGCTTATCTAAGTAGCAGAGTAGAGGATTTCAGAACTGCTATACAAAAGATTGTACCAAAATACTTGACTACAAAAGTAAAATATCAACCTGAATTTTGACTTGCTGATGAGATCACAGAATCACAGAATCACAGAATCTACAGTGCAGATAGAGGCCATTTCGGCCCATCGAGCCTGCACCGACACATATCCCACCCTATCCCCGTAACCCCACGTATTTAATCCCCTAACACTAAGGGTCAATTTATCATAGCCAAATCAACCTAACCTGCACATCTTTGGACTGTGGGAGGAAACCGGAGCACCCGGAGGAAACCCACGCAGACACAGGGAGAATGTGCAAACTCCACACAGACAGTCGCCCGAGGCCAGATTTGAACCCGGGTCCCTGGCGCTGTGAGGCAACAGTGCTAACCACTATGCCACCGTGCCCCCCAATCTGTTCCAATTCTTTCAAGTTCAGCTCTTGACACAGACAAGAGTTATTTTTCATTATTTTTCAATAATATTCACATAGGAACAATATGTACAGCTCCATCAAATGTTATCTCTTTATTTGATGACTTTCTGCAAATGATGCATGTATTATGGCTTTGAAAAATACATTTTAATAATTATGAAATGGAATATTTCAGAATGATAAAGTTCTAAAACAAGCGCATCTAATAATTGTTTTTTGAAGTGACAAATAGAAGCTTTAGCTGATACTGGAGTCAAATGAAAACAGAGGGAGAATAAAGCAATTACATCAATTGTTCTGGGCTATTTTACACCTAACTGCCATCACCATGGTGATGGAATTTGGGAATGTCACTATGGGGTTGGAAGGAGTGGGGGAACTGCCTATGGAAACCTGGAATAATTGAATTGTATTTTGAAAACCTCTTTCCATTACCTTCCAGGCTCTGACCTGCTCTTTTCACTTTCTCTTTCCATTTTCTCTCTTTTATCACATTACCCAACTGTGAAGAGAATGTGATGATTTGAGGACTGAGTTAACATTTCATGCCAAAGGTATGTATTCTCACTGAGTTCAGCAGCATGTAGCATCTGTAACAAAATACTGTGCCAGTATCTTGGGAATCATATTGCCGTTGGTTAACTTGTCAATGTGTAAGAATCTAGAGTTGCCCTTCTCCTATCCCCCAGGGAGAAGGTGTTAAGAGATGCTGCTAAAGGAAAATGGCTAGGTAGTTAACAATAAGCTATCGAACTGTACAGTCCTAGTGCAGATTTTTTCCTTAATGATTTGCCAGAAGCTGAATAAACAACTTAGAGAGCTTCACTTAAGGAACAATTTTTCCACCATGTAAAAGTAAATATCGAGTAGTCTAAATACTGAGCACAATTCCTGAATACAAATGTAGTAAATGTATTCCCTATCATAACAACAATGCGTAGCAAAAAGAATTCACTGTGTGAAGCAATTTGAGATATTTTGACATATGTGCTATATGAATTCTATTATTATTATTATTACATTTGTGAAGATGAAACTGGCAAAAGTTTGCAGCAATTTTAACTGGTGTAGGTACAGCATGTCTTTTTGAAAACCAGAAACAAGCAACATCACAGAGTAGCCTACAGTTCCACAGAGACTACTTTCTCCCTCTGTCTTGGAGTCCATGGGTGAGACATTACAGCTGGAACAGAATATCTTTTCTTTATTTAGACTCTGAGAATGCTAACTGAATGAATATTAGCGACATCAGTCTTGCAATTGAAGTGCACAAGAGTTGCCTGATTTGGGATAGGTAGTTAGCCATGAATCTGCTCGAGGAGAGCATCGGTCACCCCTCTGGACTACCTGTTCTGTCTCTGGGCATCCATTTTAAAACTTCTGGAGCCTGCTTTACTTTTTTAGAAAAGATAATGCAAAATAGTTGGGAGACAGGGACATATAGGAAGCCAATGTTAGCCATGTTTTATATCTAATACCACTCAATGTATTTTTAACTGCATCTGGATAGGGTTTAATGTAGGCAAGTTTAGTCTTCATGATGTAACATTTTTCAATCTAAATTTTCCTACAATATTACAATAGGTTACTACAAAAGCAAAATACTGCGGATGCTGGAAATCTGAAATAAAAACATAAAATGCTGGAAATACTCAACAGATCAGGCAGCACCTTTGGAGAGAGAAACAGAGTTAACATTTCATGTTGATGACCTTTCATCAGTTCTGACAAAAGGTCATTGACCTGAAACATTGGGCCGAATTTTTACCTTTCCTTCGGGTTGGGTATGGTGGGGGGGGGGGAGGGGGCAGGGGGGCCGTGGAGCGGGTCGGTAGCCTGGATATTCTATCAGCACATTGTGCAGTGGCTTTTGAATGAAATCACTGCAATTGAATCAGTCATGCGGGTTTGCCAGCCAATTAACTGGAGCGGGTCTGATGACATCACGGGTGACTCGACTTCAGCTCTGCTATTTAAAGGAGCATTGCACAGATGACAGTTCAAGGTTGGTGGAGGTGCTGAAGAGGTTGGTGGGGGAGACAGTGGATTGTTGTCAGACTTAGGAGGAAAAATTGGGTGGCGCCCATTTTGGGGTGCCCCTCCGCTGTAAATTCATTAGTAGCGCCCCAAGCAGGAGGTGGAGCGCTGCACCTCCTGCTTGGGGCGCTACTACTGAATTTCTCCTCTCCTGGTTGAAGGGGTGTGGCCTAGCATGTGCACACCAGGGCCCTGCCGGACCACCGGGGAGCGAGATGCCATGAAAACAGCCTGGCACTCGAGGAGTGCCGGGCTGAGCGATCGCGGTCGGCACCTCGCATAAAAAGTGAAAGGGGGCATCTGACACCTGCCCTTTAGTAGTGCCGCCATTGTTGCAAAAACGCCCCCGATCCTGTCGGACTTATCGTCCGGCAATAGGTCAGGGGCCGCAAGGGAAGTTTGTGGCTGGGGCGCAAGTGGGGTGCTGCGCACGGCGATGACATCATTAGCGATGGCGCAGCGGCGTGGGGTGCTACCGGCTGCTGCTGCCGCCGTTATCATCCTGCTGAATTTCGCGGGAGGCATTAGCGGCGCTGCGCCTGGGTGCTAACGAAAGGCACAAACCAACCCAATTTTTCCCCCTTCGCTCGTTGTTGGAATACAAAGCAATAAAGATTGTTAAGTAAAAATACAGGCTCAGCGCCAACAAGCTGCCCCCAGATTTAGTGATACCTCCCTGGGAAACCTGCTCCAGGGAACGAGAGCCCACACAAAGTGATACCTCCCTGGGAAACCTGCTCCAGGGAACGAGAGCCCACACAAAGGTGCTCTTCCCTAGTGATGGGAGGAAGAGGCCAGCAGCTGAGACAAAGAGGGCATGGCTGGAGATCGCTGATGAAGTGAGCAGCCGGAGTGTGGTTACCAGATCCTGGACACAGTGCAGGAAGAAAATTAATGATTTCATGAGGACAGGAAAGGTGAGTGCAATGGCATATTAAAATACATCCTGATATGTGTATCACACCAACCCCCTCACTCTGCCTTACCAAGCCTATTCCTGCACATCACTCCTCACAGCAACTTACTTTGCAGGTGCACCCATCCCTCACTGTCTACGCACCTACTCATATCCCCATCTGACTATCCACCACTAACACTCACACTTATCCAAATGCAGTCATCGAATCATAGAAATTAACACCACAGAAGGAGGTCATTTGGCAATGTCACGCCATTCCCTCATAGTCACCCTCTATAGATGTATCGCATTACACTCATTCTGTGACTCTCACTCAGAGGTCTCCTGTTTCCCTCCTTGCAGGAGAAGAGAGCGCAGAACACCAGGGGGAGGCAGAGAACCGGAGGTGGCCCTCCAGTTACCACACCATTGACTGCAGCAGAGGAGGTGGTGCTGGTCATCAGTGGAGTTGCAGAGCTGCTGGCGGTGGGAGATGGAGAGAGGGGGACCTCCCAGCAACCTGGTGACAGAATTAAATATCATACATCCACATGGCATACAATAGTCACTCATGGTGACTTGATGTCAGCAGCCAGTGATATATGATCATGTGCATAATGGTAACTTAAAATATTCTTATCATAACAGTTCTAATTCATGTCTTTAATCTCCCACAGGTCCATCAACTGTTCCCCCCACTGTCCAGCCAGAGGAGGAAGACGACTCCTCAGAGGAAGCTGCATTATCTGAGGCTGCACAATCACATGGCCCATGTGCACCCAGCACCAGCGCAGCTACACACATGTCGGTGGGTCCTGAGCGACATAGAGTAGTGTTGTCACCTGATGTCTCACAGATCACAAGTGAGAAAGAGCAGATGGTGGAGACAGGGACAGCAGTGGAGAGTCCTCGACTGGAGGGAGCAGGATGCTCCAAGCTTTGCTCAGCTGGATCCAGATGTTGAACCTTGGGGGCCATCAACAAAGAGGGTGATCTTGGAGGAGTAGCAACAAATGCGTGAGGCTCTGGCAGCTTTTCCAGCCGCGATGTGCACAATTGTACAGAGAATGGAGGAGTCCACCTCCAACTTGAGCAGCACCGTGTTGCAAGCGAATGCGATGGATATGCTCTTCCATGAAAAGGGTGGCCACCTGCATGGAGTAGCAAATGCGCCAGTCAAACGAGAACATGCTTGCTGTGCACAACAGCTTGCAGACTCTGATTGCAGCCATATCTAGGAGGGATACAAACCTAGACTTGGCCATTCATCACCCCACTGATGTGCAGCAAAGTGCTCTCCAGCTCCTTGCTAACAGGGAAGTGCAGGTGGCCCATAAGAGGGAGGATAGTGAGAGGGGACATGGAAGTAGGGGCTCTGCTCAAAGTGCTCCCACTTCTCCCCTGTTGCTTCCTCCTCAGTCAGAGCCCCACATGCTACCTCGGATCCCGGTAGCCGAGTCTGCCCCTGCACAGTTGCAGGAGGAGCAGTCTTTGGCGAGGCCCTTACAGGCTCTAAAACCCAGAGGACCATCCGCCAAAAATGTCTAAGTAGTCAGAGCAGGGAAGTGTGCAGCCTGCCTCTACCTCTGCTGAAGCCACTGGGGGTGCATGTCATAGAAGTAACAGAAAAAGTAAAATGACACAATTGTAGATGCACAAGGGTATGCACATGGAAGTTAGTTCAGCATCTGGGTCCCATATGGGTGCACTGGTGCAACTTAATTAAATTGTGCCATTATGAGGACATCCTGGGCAGCAATGTGCACCGCTGCTGGTTCCATCTCCACCTCAGGTTCCTCCTTCTCCTCTTCTTCCTCCTCGTGTTCCACCTGCTTCTCCTCCACATCCTCTTCCTCCTCCGAAGAGGTTCTGCGCTCTGCGCCTTGCTCCTCCTGTAGCTCCAATCCTTACTGCTGTGCTCTGTTGTGTAGAGCGCAACATACGATGATCATTCTGGTACGTATTGAAGTGCTCCTGTCCAGGCATCTGAAGTGCATCTTCAGCATCCCGATTGCTTGCTCTGTTACATATCTGGTCATCATTTGGCTTTGATTATAGCGCTCCTCGGCCTCATTGCTTGGCCTTCTCAATGATGTCATCAGCCACGTCTTCAGTGGAGGAGAAGCATCTGGGAAGGCGCCGAACATCGCGAGTCTCTTCGCTGAGAGCAAGCGGAAGCCAAGCACAAACAGCAGAAGGAGTGCACAACAACCCAAGCACCCCACTCACCCGCCCCTTCAACCACCGTCTGCCCCACCTGTGACAGAGACTGTAGGTCCCGCATTGGACTCATCAGTCACCTGAGAACACATTTTTAGCGTGGAAGCAAGTAATCCTCGGTTCTGAGGGACTGCCTAAGAAGAAGAAGGATAGCCCTTGTCTCCAAGCAGCCAGCCGGTAAGTCTGTTCAGTGTTGCGAAGAGCTGAGAGAGGGTGGACTGATGCAGGATGAAAGAATCTGGCACACACATGCAGGATGATCTTTTTGTGGTTGCAGACGAGCTGCACATTGAGGGATTGGAAGCCCTGCTGGTTCATGAACACTCCTGAGGAATCTGGGGTAATCTTGATGGCCACATGTGTGCAGTCAATTATGCCCTGCACTTGTGGGAAGCCAGCCAGAGCCACAAAGCCGAGCCCCCGCTTCTGACTGGCTTCATCAGTGGCAAAGTGTACATAAGTGCCTGACTTGGCACTCGTCATCTGGGTGATGCATTTGTGTGCAACCGACTGCAAGATCCTGCAAATGTCTGCTGCCTTCGCAATGGTTTCATCAGCCACGTCTTCAGTGGATAGCCCTTGTCTCCAAGCAACCAGCCGGTAAGTCTGTTTGGAGGTGTGACGAGCTGAGGGAGGGTGGACTGGAGCAGGACAAAAGAGTCACGACAGCTCCCTGGGAATCTGGCACACACATGCATGATGTAAGGAGCCTGAGGCATAAGCAGCACCCATGCTGATCTGATAGATTTCAGGTAAAGTGGAGATCAGAGGCACATTCCTCTAATGTAGGGAGAGCGACTTCCAATGTAGTGAGAGTGGCTTCCGAAGTTGTAGAAATCACTTGCAAACTCCTGAAAGCAAATTCTCAGCAAAAATGGTGTCAGCAAGAGCCTTTCTCTTAGGCAAGGAAGCAAGTGTAAGGTGTGAGTATTTATGTGATTTGTTCAACTGTCAATTGTTCAAATCGCACAATGGCAGCTCAGTTCTCGCGTTGCTTTCATAGGCGAGGTTCAGGAAGCCTGTGAATCCCGTGGGCAGCCAGTAAAAGCTGCAACATCAGGTTAGAAAGGGTGCTAATAGCCTGTTAACAAGCTCTCAAATACTTTAATTAGGCTGCCCGCCTTTCCTGAGCGGGTCTTTGGCGCGCTGACTAACGTGCCCGAGTTAATGGCGGAAGTCGGCGGGATGAAGCCAGCTTCCCGATGCGGTCAATTTCAGCACTTTTAACTGCCCACCCGCTCGCACACCCGCACTCTTCAAAGTGAAAATTCCGGACATTAACCCTGTTTCTCTCTCCACAGATGCTGCCTGACCTACTCAGTATTTCCAGCATTTTCTGTTTTTATTATAATATTCTACAATGATTGCTATTTTTATTGTAATATAAACAAATAATCCACCAGTCCAAATATTTATCTATTGTGGCGGTACCACTGGTTGTTCCTTACATTGAGATACATAATTCCCTTTAACTTACCTTACTGTATGTATCTATTACTATACTCAGGCTTCTCGCCAATACTCTGTGTGATGACGTCACGCCATCCATCACGTGACTCCTCAACGGCAGGAAGAACGTGATGATGTCAGAGCTTGGAACCTTCCAACAATAGAGCTCGGAACCTGCTGGCAGTTGAGCTCGGAACCTGCTGGCAGTTGAGCTCGGAAACTGCTGGCAGTTGAGATCGGAACCTGCTGGCAGTTGAGCTTGGAACCTGCTAGCAGTTGAGCTCGGAAACTTCTAGCCAGTCCTCATGGAGTCCCCGCTGGGACAAGATCTATACCACGGTGCTCCTACAGTCAGCCATCTTACCTGCCATCTTACCTGATGTAATTAGCCTGTTCCTGTAAATAAACAACTTGTTAATAATTCGTCGAAGTCAAACTCTCTTATTTAGTGGCGATCTACACGAACCGCTACATTGGTGACCCAACAACGTGAGTACGGGAGCTCATCAATTCCAACGCTACAATTGGTGAACCCGTATCCGTGAACGATTTTCATGGTAGCAACGCGTGCCTGAACCTTGTCTTCGCACAAGACGATCGACGCACAACCGACGAACAACCATGGAACAGCAACCGCCTAACACCGATTCCTCCAAAGGCGACCCCGTCTTTGCGAACGTATTCGCAAGTTAAGCGCAGCCTGGAGCAGATCCCGTTTGACACGGACAAAACTCAACCGGACCCCATTTTTTTGTGAGCAATTTTCACAGAAGAAGCACACCATGGAAGCACCAGCCGTTTTGCTGTCGCTACCACAATCCAGGGAGCCACATTCTCCCTCGTGCTTTTTAAAGGTAGAAGCCCCGTTCGACGAGAACATCAATGTGGCGCCGACCACGCACTTGCTTACGGTCCCCGTACTCGGCTTTCCTACCACCACACGGATCGTCCGCCTCTACGTCCAAAGCAACAGCAAGTATTCATCTCTCCAAGCGCGGGGTACAGCATGTTCGGGCCCACAAAATTGGAGCGCGCCCTGTGGGGATACCACAAAGACTCACCCCCACGAAACACGAGGACGCACTCCTCGCGCACGAGGACCCATCCCTTGCGAACCACGAGGACCTATCCCTCATGAAAAATGACAACTCCTTCTCCGCCAATGACGCACCAGCCCTTCAGCCTGCTGGTTGTGTTACCTACTACATGATTCGGCGTGAACAAAAAGCGTGCCGCCCTCCCGGCTGTGTTCTCCTAAATTTACAACAGTTACAAGTGTTGCCGCCCTCCAGGCAGAGTTGACCCCTCCTGAAAGCGACAACAACCCGGAACGTTGCCGCCCTTTCTCCAGTTTTCCCTTTAACAAACGCAAACGTCTACTTACACTGCACACGTCGAGGACGGGTCCAACGGGCATCCTGCTGGCCTCACCGATCACTGATCAACACAGCAACTCTTCACCCTCCGTTGTGTTATCGTTGTAGCACTATGGCACGCACCGTTCCGTGCGTTCCAGCCTCCCGAAGGTTTCGCTCACCTGTCGGTGAGTTCACCGACCTCACCTGTCAAGTCCTTCTGGATCGCTCGTTTGCCGTTCCTGCAGAGTTCGTCGGAACAAGGACTTGTTTCAACATCAATGGAGACATCGCCCGCGTCCGCCCAACCTGCCCGTCACTCTGACAAGTCCTGCTGTTTCACACGTCTCCACGGTCCTTCGCCTGACGGATACATTTTATTCGCCATGACGCGTGTAAGGATCCGCTTACGAGCAGCATCTTCAGACCTCGCGTACCAAGTCGAGACAGCACGACCGCCGTGACCACCAGCTCGTCAGACCATTTCATCCTTGGACTTTCGTTAAAGCGAATTCTGGGGGGGCCTATGTGGCGGTACCACCGGTTGTCCCTTACATTGAGATACATAATTCCCTTTAACTTAACTTACTGTATGTATCTATTACTATACTCAGGCTTCTTGCCTATACTCTGTGTGATGACATCACGCCATCCATCACGTGACTCCTCAATGGCAGGAAGAACGTGATGACGTCAGAGCTTGGAACCTTCCAACAGTAGAGCTTGGAACCTGCTGGCAGTTGAGCTCGGAACCTGCTAGCAGTTGAGCTCGGAAACTTCTAGTCAGTCCTCATGGAGTCCCCGCTGGGACAAGACCTATACCACGGTGCTCCTACAGTCAGCCATCTTACCTGCCATCTTACCTGATGTAATTAGTCTGTTCCTGTAAATAAACAACTTGTTAATAGTTCGTCGAAGTCAAAATCTCTTATTTAGTGGCGATCTACACGAACCGCTACACTATTATATTTAAAATATCTTATGACTGCCTGCACTACCTGTCTGCACAAGTTAACTTTCTGTTGCCAAGTTTTGTCACATGTTTTACATCAAATATATCCTGTTATAAATATTTCTATCCACATTTATAATGAATGTTGCTTCTGTAAGCTCGTCGCTTTTCTTTTTTCTCTCTAATCTAGAACAGGGGTTTAAAGTAGGAGTGGGAAACTATAACATACTGCATTAAATTTATTGCTTAACTAGTTAAACTAATTAATATAACTATAAATAATCATTGATTAAAGACTTTAACTAATTAAATAAATAAAAAAGGGTTAGGCTGGCAGGGCAGGTTGTGTGCCTGGACTGCAGTATGTGGGAGTTTATGGAAAGCAAGACTGACCTGAGCAAACACATCTGCAGAAGATGTCTTCATCTCGAATCTCTCTGGCTCTGAGTCATTGAGCTGGAGTGCAAGTTGGAGACACTCCGACACATAAGGGAGGGGGAGGAATTTCTGGACAGTTTTATCCAGAATACAGTCACACCCCAGAGGAAAGCACAGGCTCAGGAAAGGGAGAGTGTGACTGTTAGGGAGATGGGTAGCCGGGATTTAGGAGAGGTTCAGAAGGAGGTCCCGCAGACACTGGCCCTGTCCAACAGGTACGAAGTACTCGCTACCTCTGAGGACAAGGAGAAAGACTGCAGGGAGGACAGCCATAATGCAGACCAAGGCACCATGGCTCAGAAGGCTGTCCAAGGAGGGGAAGGGCAGAATAGAAATGTGGTAGTGATAGGAGACTCTATAATTAGGGGGATAGATAGCATCCTCTGCAGCCAAGATTGAGAATCCCGAAGAGTGTGTTGCCTACCTGGTGCCAGGGTAAGGAATATCTCACAGCAGGTGGAAAGGAATTTGAAAAGGGAGGGTGGAAATCCAGTTGTCGTGGTCCATGTTGGAACAAACAACATAGGTAGTAACAGGGAGGAGGTCCTGCTGAAAGAGTATCAGGAGTTAGGAGCTAAATTAGAAAGGAGGACCTCGAGGGTAATAATCTCTGGATTATTGCCTGACTCATGTGCAAATTGGCATAGAAGCAGACAGATCAGGAGAATTAACATGTGGCTAAAGGGCTGGTGTGGGAAAGAGGGGTTCCTTTTCATGGGACACTGGCACCAGTTCTGGGACAGGAAGGAGCTGTACCGATGGGGCGGGCTCCACCTGAACCGGGATGGGACCCGTGTCCTAGCGGAAAGGGTAAATAGGGAAGTGGCAAAGGCTTTAAATTAGTAAGATGGGGGGAGGGATCTACAAGGAACATAACCAGCCAAAATATAAACAAAACAGGAAAAGTTAGCACAGGAAAGAATAAAGTAAGGGAGAAAATTCATGGCAAGGGAATGAATAGAGTTATAGAACAGAAGTCTAAAAAGGTGGTTAAACATAAAGTGAGAGGAAATCCTATTAATAATGAGTTAAACTGTACAGAAATGCACACAGTGTCCATCATAAAACAGGGGAGCTGGAGGCAATCATACGTTGCGAGGAATCAGACATAGGGATTACTGAGACATGGCTACAGAAAAATCAGGACTGGGAATTAAACATTGCAGGGTATAACATATTTAGAAAAGATAGAGAGGGAAAAAGGGAAGGTGGAGTAGCTGTACTTATTAGGGATAACATAATGGCAGTAGAAAAAAGTGACACAGATATCGGAAAGACAAAAATAGAATCCATATGGATAGAGATAAAAGATAATAAAGGATCAATCACACTAAAAGTCGTAGTCTACAGACCACCTAATAATGGAAGGGAGGTAGAGGAAGAAACATGCAGACAAATTAGGGAAATGTGTAAAAAACATAGAATAATAATCATGGGGGATTTCAACTACCCTGATATTAATTGGACAGAAGAGGTAGGTAAAGGGGATAAGGGAATGGAGTTCCTTCAATGTGTACAGGACTCCTTTCCAACCCAATATGTAAAAAGCCCAACAACGGAGGATTCGATATTGGATCTAGTGATGGGGAATGAACCAGAGCAGATAAGAGAAGTAAAAGAACATAAGAACATAAGAACATAAGAAATAGGAGCAGGAGTAGGCCAATCGGCCCCTCGAGCCTGCTCCGCCATTCAATAAGATCATGGCTGATCTGATCCTAACCGCCAATCTACTATCACAGAACCATCTCCTGAATCTAACAGAATTAGACACACGAAATAGGAGCAGGATCAGGCTACACGGCCCCTGGGCCCGCTCCGCTACCCACAGGGCCATGTCCGATCCGAACGTAGACTCATGTCCAAATTCCTGCCCGCTCCCCGTAACCCTTAATTCCCTTTACTTCTAGGAAACTGTCTATTTCTGTTTTAAATTTATGTAATGATGTAGCTTCTACAGCTTTTTGGGGCAGCATATTCCATGGACCTACCACCCTCTGAGTGAAGTAGTTCCTCCTCATCTCAGTTTTGAAAGAGCAGCCCCTTATTCTAAGACTATGCCCCCTAGTTCTAGTTTCACCCATCATCGGGAACATCCTCCCCGCATCCACCCGATCCAACCCCTTCACAATCTTATATGTTTCAATAAGATCGCCTCTCATTCTTCTGAACTCCAATGAGTAGAGTCCCAATCTACTCAACCTCTCCTCATATGTCCATCCCCTCATCCCCGGGATTAGCTGAGTGAACCTTCTTTGTACTGACTCGAGAGCAAGTATGTCTTTTCTTAAGTATGGACACCAAAACTGTATGCAGTATTCCAGGTGCGGTCTCACCAATACCTTGTACAACTGAAGCAGTAGGGGAACATATCGACAATAGTGACCACAATATAACACGCTTTAAGATGATAATTCAGAAGAACATAAATATGATGAAAACCAGATTAATAGATAGGAGAAAAGCTGATTTTGAGGGGCTGAGAATAGAACTTGGGGAAAAAATGGGCAACAATATTGGCAAACAACAATGTAGAACAGCAATGGGAAACATTTAAAATGGTGTTCAACAGAGTGCAGCAAAATATATATTCCGCTAAAAGGAAAGAACAAACTAAACAATAATGAGACTCCATGGATGAATAAAGCCATAAGGGAACAATTGAGGGTAAGGAAAGAGGCATACATTAAGTACATAGACAGCAGTGGAGTGCATGATAAGAGAGAATATGAAAAGATTATGAGAGAAGTCAAAAAACCACTTAGGGAGGCAAAGAGGAACTATGAAATTAAATTATCAAGGAACATAAAACAAAATAGTAAAATATTTTATAGGCACATCAATAAAAAAAAGGAAGGTTGGGATGGGAATAGGGCCATTAAGTCAGGATAATAACACAGGCAATGATAGCGAGATGGCAAAAAATATTAAATCATTATTTCACTTCAGTATTTACCAGGGAGATAGAACAGGTGGACATGACATTGGATGACAAGATTAGTAATGAGATAAGTGTATTTAAAATTAAAAAAGAGGGGATATATTAAATAAACTATTAAAATTCAAAGAGGATATAAAAGGTATAGTGCCAGAGGACTGGAGGATAGCTGACGTAATACTGATATTTAAGAAGGGGGATAGAATATGTCCAGGAAATTATAGACCAGTCAGCTTAACGTCGGTGGTAGGAAAAATAATGGAATCGCTACTAAAGGAGAAAATAGAAGAACATCTAGAAACCAAAAATATAATAATGAATAGTCAACATGGATTTCAAAAGGGAAAGTCTTGCTTGACCAACCTTATTAAATTTTTTGAAAAGGTAACAGAGAGTAGACAATGGTAATGTAGTACAGGTAGATGTAATTTATCTGGATTTTCAATAGGCCTTTGATAAGATACCCAATAATAGACTGATGAACAAGGTCAGAGAATGCGGAATCAGGGGACAAGTAGCACAATGGATTGCTGGCTGGCTACAGGACAGAAAAGGGTAGCTATTCACAGTGACATAAGGTGGGGAGTAGTGTTCCACAAGGATCAGTGCTGGGACCACTGCTGTTCACAATTTACATTAATGATTTAGACTTAGGAATCAAAAACACAATTTCTAAATTTGTGGATGACACCAAATTGGGGAGGATAGTCAATAAGAGGAGGACTGCAACAAGTTACAGGAGGACATTAATAAACTTGCAGAATGGGCATATAATTAGTAAATGAAGTTCAACACAGATAAATATGAGGTATTGTAGGAGTCTGTGCAATCTGAACCAAAACACTGTGAACTAAACTGGTAGTTAACAAACTTAGTTTAATGCACTGAAAGTATTACAAAACAAAAACGCAGGAGAAACTCCAAACAGGTCTGTACACTAGCTCACTCCACGAGGACTAACTGGAGACGCCCTCCAACCCTGATGTCAAGACGTCATCACGTTTCCCGCCGTTGGGAACATCACGTGACCCACGTGATGATGTCATCGCGTCAGATCGCGATTTTATCGAACCCGCACTGTTTAAACAGGGCAAACATTAAAAGGTAACAATAATGATTAAAGACAATTGTACAAGTTACTGTGAGAGTCTCTTTGGTGGCGTTGCCACATACGCCCCCCCAGAATTGTCTTTACTGAGGAAAGTCAATCGCTGAGGAGGTCGGACAAGCCAGTTTAAACGATTCCTAAATTCCCGGAGTTGCCGATCGCCATCGTGGCCACGGGGGACGCACCGGACCCGGTGTTCTTGATTCGCGGTGCTCTGTTCGACGGTCTGGGCATGAAACCACACGGTGGTCGGCAGCAGCGGGCCTTTGGGCCGAAACGAATGTGGTAGTAACAGTAACCGGCCATCGGAGGCGCTGAGGCCGGGCCCCTCGGGGCGGGGTGTTGCTCAATGGCGCAGTATGACTGCCGGACCGCGTTAATTTTATCTGCCTCTTCGGCGAGCGCAATGCAGTCCCCGGTGTCCGATCTGGCGAGGGCTGCCTGGGCGTGTTCGGGCAGCTGTGTAAGGAACAGCTCGCGGAACAGGAAACATGGGGGTTCGGACCCCAGGAGCGTTAGCATGTGGCTCATTAGTTCCAAGGGTTTGGAGTCACCTAACCCTGGTAGTGTCAGTAAGCGGCGAGCGCGCTCCGCCTTGGTAAGGTCAAATACCTGCAGCAGCCGAGTCTTGATGGCTACATACTTGTCAGCATTAAGGGGGTTCTCCAGAAGGCTGATGATCCTCGACGCCATGAAGCTGTCGAGGGCGGAGACTACGTACAAATATCGGGTCTGGTCCTGCACGATGTTGCGGAGTTCAAATTGCGCCTCGGCCTGCACAAACCAGAAGGCCGCCTGTTGTTCCCAGAATTGGGGGAGCTTCAAGGCCACAGCGTTGGCATCCATCACTGGCCTGCATTCCGTGTCCACCGCAAAAAATGATCGCGAGGATTCGGGGTCACCAATGTAGGAGTCTGTGTACTCCTAACAAAAACACTGTGAACTAAACTGGTAGTTAACAAACTTAGTTTAATGCACTGAAAGTATTACAAAACAAAAATGCAGGAGAAACTCCAAACAGGTCTGTACACTAGCTCACTCCACGAGGACTAACTGGAAAGGCCCTCCAACCCTGACGTCATGACGTCATCACATTTCCCGCCGTTGGGAACATCACGTGCGTCATCGCGTCAGATCGCGATTTTATTGATCCCGCGCTGTTTAAACAGGGCAAACATTAAAAGGTAACAATAATGATTAAAGACAATTGTACAAGTTACTGTGAGAGTCTCTTTGGTGGCTTTGCCACAGTATTACATTTTGTAGGAAGAATAGGGAGGTCACTTATCACTTTGAGGGTGCGAGTCTAGGTGGGGTAGAGGAACAAAGGGATCTAGGATTACAAATACATAAATCACTAAACGGTGAGACATAACGGTACCACCCACAATGGCGATGAGTGTGAAAGGAATGGCTTGGGCATTGTAGGGATGCTTTATGGTGTTGGTGTGGGGTGGTGCCAACCTGGCGCATCATGTGGCAGCCAGGGTATACAGCATCAAGTGAAGTAAATGTGACCATGGTGAGGCCATCCCTGGCGTCCCGGGCAGCAATGTGGTTGGGTGCTGACGCCCTGTGTCCTGTGCAGCACCAGCTGATTGAGGAGAAGGTTGGTGTTATTGTTGGTGCTGCTGGTGTGCCTGGTGCTGCTGGTGTTGGGGCTGATCATGGTGGGATTCTGAGGACCAAGCTGAGATTTTTTCAAGGACACTGATGCTGATGGAATAGATGGCAGGTGAGGTTGAGATGACAGAAGCGATTTGTCAATGGGGAGAGAGGTTGTTCCAATGAGGTGACACTGGATAGAGATTTGCTCCAAACACTTGCAACCTGCATAAAGCTCAATTTGTCTTCCAAATGCAGTAAGCATCAACTTCTAACCTTGGAAAGTGAAGAGCTATGAAATGGAAGTTTTTATTGACTATTTGCAGCTGTCAAGTTTAGAAATCATCACATGCTGACACAACACCCGACCTCCTTACCTGATGTGATCCCCGAGCAACGGGGAAGCCATTGGCGAACTCTAAAAATGTAAAGCTGAGTATAAAATACTATTTAATTGCCTCTTAACAATCTATCTAATGATCTAAATTGCCTCCCCCGCTGCTTGGCGTCGGGTCTGCTCAACGCTGACAAACCCGACACCTGGGAGAGTAGCGTGGAGACGGGTTGACAGCGGGTTCCCTAGCAGCTGTCAAAAAAAAAAATTCCCAGCCAACCCACCACCAAACACGCCCGCTGACCTCCTGAAAAATCCCCCTGACCCTGTCAGTTAAATTTAGATTGTGCAGTCTGAGCATGTGCAGTGTGCCTAATTTCCCAGGATGCATCAGCTCCATACACACAGCTGTATTGATGGAATATTCTAGTATATTCTGCTTTATAAGTTTTCAAAATTATTTGAAGAGAATTTGGAGGGCAAATTTCAAAATCATTGGCTCGGAATTAGCTCACCATTATTAAGGGGTAAATCGAACAGCAACTTCTGGCATCTGCACATGCGCAGGTAAACACAGAAATTAGGAAGTTGCTGTCCGAGTTGCCCTGCTCCTCCAGTAACTTCGCTACACCGGTACCTTGCCAAGAGACTCTGTAATAGAGCCACCTGGTGGACTACTGATGTATATAATAACAAAGCCATATCAACTGCAGTTCTTACTGGAAGCCATGTTGTGCTGTTGTATATATATGCTGTGTCTCAAGATGTCACAGAATTGGCGATGAGGATGCAATTGTGGATTCTCAAGCTGAAATTTTTGTTGGAGGATAATCCTGCCAACCGACGGGAGGACTGTTAGAGGTTCTTCGTTTTGCAGAGTAACTTAAAAATTCGAGTTAAATTTCAAGCACATGTGGCTGAACTGTTGACGTTGCCAGAGTCCAGATGGCCACGCCTATGTGAACAATAGGGTGCTTGGGTGAATTCCATCGTGACTGAGAGACTTTCGGAGCGTATTGAGAGGCTGGAAATTTTTTTACCGCCAATAGTATTGTCAAAGTCCCCGATGATGTAAACCATAACTGAGTGGTTTCAGAAGTGAAACGGGCTATTTTTTTGACTGAAGCAGGCCCTGAGGTGTATGAAACCCTGAAAAATGTGCTTGTTTCCGCCAAGCCGAAGGACACACTGAAGGAGAAAGTTGAGCAAGAACTCAAAAGTCTAGAAACTGAGAACATTGGGCTCGATTTTGCCAGGCCCAAGGAGGCGAGTTTAGAGGCATGTGAAGCGTTAAATTTGCAAAAAATGGCGGGCGGATCCGATCCCACCTCCATCCCGCCTCTGAGCAATTTTCCCACTTTCGTGGGTTCAGACCCCATTTCCATCCCGCCTGCTAGAGGCGGGATAGGCCCTTAAGGCCCTTAACAACCAGTTAATTTTCTCTATAGTCCCATTGTGAGAGGCCTTTCTGAATTTAACACATTTCCCCCCTGCTGCACATCTCCTCTGGAACACGCCAGTTAATCCTGGCGGCCTCACAAGTGGATTGCTTACTAACAGCTGCAGCTCCACCATTAAAAAAGAGTTTTAACCAATGATCATTTGCAGGTGGCAGAACTTTGTTGTCTCAGGTCTGGGAGAACTTTTAGCAGGCCTGCTCATTGTTGTGGAAGTTTGGAGCCTGACACCCATCTCCAGTGTGACCTCCTGGGAAACCCCTCTCCCCACCTTGACTGAGCACTTCCTCAACCCATCTTTTCCAAGGAGGTTGCCATCCTTTCTGCGGTGATGCGTGATGTGCCTCAATAATCCCGAGACTCGATGTTAGCGAAACAACAAGGCTTTTATTAACTTAGAAGATAACACGCAGTGGAGAGAGGTATCTTCCCTGGAGGTCTGCAGTACTGGCTGTGAGGCCAGACTGAGCTGGCTTACATAGAGGCCAGGTATGGGCGGAGCCCTACACACAACACATTCCATACATTCCAATACACAATACAATGGTGAGGAGAAACCTGAAACCAACCACAGTCACAGGCAATACAATGGTAAGGGGGAACCTGAAACCAACCACAGTCACAGGCAGTGATGAATGGAATATTTCATCACATTCACCCCTTCTATAGATTTAGTCTGTTCGGGGGTTTGGTAGTCCTCTGCGACCGACGTGGCTGTTGTGGTGTCGCGGGTGTCGGCTGGGTGTCCCCGGTGGCCTCCTGGGTCTCTGCCGGGGGTGCCGCCAGGGTTGTTGAAGGGGTAGTTGGTGGGGGTGCCGTTGGTCGATGTTCTTCCGGGGGTGATGAAAGAGTAGTGGGTGGGTAAGAGTTGCTGTGGTCGTTGTTGCTGCTATTGCCGTGGTTGTTGTCGTTACCGGCTGGGGCGACGTCTTTTATTGACACGGTGTCCACCCTTCCGTCAGCGTGCCGGACATACGCGTATTGGGGGTTGGCGTGGAGTAGGTGCACTGGCTCCACGAGAGGGTCCGTCTTATGGCCCCTCACATGCCTTCGCACGAATACCGGACCCGGGGTGGAGAGCCATGACGGCATGGATACGCCTGAGGTGGATTTCCGGGGGAAGCCAAACATTCGTTCATGAGGCGTGGCATTAGTGGCAGTACACAATAGCGACCGTATCGAATGGAGCACATCTGAGAGGACTTCCTGCCAGCGGGAGATAGGGAGGCCCTTGGTCCTTAGAGCTAGAGTGACTGCTTTCCATACTGTCCCGTTCTCTCGCTCCACTTGACCGTTACCCCGGGGGTTGTAGCTGGTGGTACGGCTCATGGCGATACCCCTGGACAGCATGTACTGGCGTAGCTCTTCACTCATGAAGGACGCCCCCCTATCCGTGTGGATGTAGCTCGGCATACCGAACAGGCAGAACAGGCTGTTGAGGCATTTAATGACCGTGGCGCTGGTCATGTCTGGGCAGGGGAAGGCGAATGGGAACCGGGAGTATTCGTCCACAATGTTCAGGAAGTAAACATTGCGGTCGACGGACGGGAGGGGGCCCTTGAAATCTAAGCTGAGCCGCTCAAAGGGCCGTGTAGCTTTGATTAAGTGAGCTCTATCAGGGTGGTAGAACCGAGGCTTGCACTCAGCGCAAGTGCGGCAGTTCCTGGTCAGAGACCGAACTTCCTCAATCGAGTAGGGTAAGTTGCGGGACTTTATGAAGTGGAACAGCCGCGTGACCCCTGGGTGGCAGAGGTCGTTGTGGAGGGTCTGTAGCTGATCCCCGGTGGCGCTGGCACACATCCCTCGTGAGAGGGCATCTGGGGATTCGTTAAGGGCCCCTGGCCGGTAAATGATGTCATACTCGAAGGTGGAGAGCTCGATCCGCCACCTAAGAATCTTATCATTTTTGATCTTCCCCCTCTGTTTATTATTGAACATAAACGCTACCGACCGCTGGTCGGTAAGTAGGGTGAAGCGTTTGCCGGCTAGGTAGTGGCGCCAGTGGCGCACTGCCTCCACGATGGCTTGGGCCTCCTTTTCCACGGAGGAGTGTCTGATCTCGGGCCCTTGGAGGGTCCTCGAGAAGAAAGCTACGGGCCGCCCCGCCTGGTTGAGGGTGGCCGCCAAGGCAAAGTCAGACGCATCACTTTCCACTTGAAATGGAGTGTTCTCGTCCACTGCCTGTAGCGTGGCCCGCTCAATATCCTGCTTAATGCTTTTGAAGGCGGCGTGGGCCTCAGCAGAGAGCGGAAAAGAGGATGCTTTCAAGAGGGTGCGGGCTTTGTCGGAGTATTTGGGGACCCATTGGGAATAATAAGAAAATAACCCCAGGCACCTTTTCAGGGCTTTGGGAGTGTTGGGCAGGGGCAGCTCCCGTAGGGGGCGCAATCGGTCGGGGTCTGGTCCGATTTCCCCATTCTCCACCACGCTGCCTAGTATGCAGAGGCGCGTGGTGTTGAAAACGCACTTGTCCTCGTTGTAGGTGAGGTTGAGTTTTTGTGCGGTTTTCAGGAACCTCTCGAGGTTCGAGTCGTGATCCTGCTGGTTGTGACCGCAGATGGTGACGTTGTCGAGGTAGGGGAAGGTTGCCTGCATGTGGTGGTCATCGACCATGCGATCCATCTCCCTCTGGAAGACCGAGACCCCATTCGTCACCCCAAAGGGGACTCTGAGGAATTGGTAGAGGCGTCCGTTCGCCTCGAAGGCGGTGTACGGGCGGTCCTCTGGTCTGATAGGGAGCTGGTGGTACGCTGACTTGAGGTCGATGGTGGAGAACACCCGGTATTGGGCGATTTGGTTCACCATTTCTGATATGCGGGGTAGCGGGTAGGCGTCTAGTTGGGTGTACCTGTTGATCGTTTGGCTATAGTCGATCACCATCTGTTTCTTCTCACTACCCCTTACCACCACCACTTGGGCGCGCCACGGGCTATTGCTGCATTCAATAATGCGCTCTTTCAGGAGCCTGTCTACCTCGGTTGCGATAAACCGCCTGTCCTCCCAGCTGTACCTCCTGCTTTTGGTCGCTATTGGCCGGCAGTTAGGGGTAAGGTTCGCGAATAGCGAAGGCGGCTTTACCTTCAGGGTAGCCAGGCCGCACACTGTGAGGGGCGGCTGGGACCCACCGTACTTGAGCGTGATGCTTTGGTGGTTGCACTGGAAATCCAGGCCCAAGATCACGCTCGCGCATAGATTCTTCATGATTAATACTTTAAAATTATCGTATACAGTCCCGTTAACGGACAATTGTACCGTGCAGTAACCCAGAATGGTCGATGTCTGGGTTTTATCAGCCATAGAGATGGTACCCCGAGTAGGGACCACCTTTAGGGAGAGTTGTCGTGCCAGTTCCGGGTGGATAAAACTCTCCGTGCTTCCACTGTCAATTAAACATTTAACCCCGCACCCATTTACCTCGATGTCCACCATTGATTTGGATAGCGGGTGGGGCCTGGTCTGGTCCACTGTGACCGATGCCACTGTAGGGCCCTGATCAAGACAAGATGGCGTCTGCGCTGTCTGCTCACAAGATGGCGGACCCCACGAGGTCAGGCAAGATGGCGTCCAAGATGGCCGCTCCCACGGCGCACACGCGGCGGTGGCGGGTTTTGGTTTTCCAGCGGGGTTCCCTCTGCACACCTTCCCAAAGTGCCCCTTCTTACCGCACTTAAAGCAGGTGGTGCCTTTCGCCGGGCACAGGTTTCTGGTGTGCTTTGGCTGCCCACAGAAGTAGCAGTTGGGTCCCCGACGCGTCGCGGCTGTCGTAGGGCTTCTGGGGGGAGAGCGGGGCCCCAACGGTGTCGGGCTGCCGGGCGGGGAAGATGCCTTCCAAGATGGCGGCGCCCTTGGTGCACACGTGGCGGCGTGGACGGCGCGGGCTGAAGAGTAGGCGTCTGAGTTTCTCTGGGCCACATCCAGGGATCGCGCGGTGTCCGCAGCCTGTTTCAGGTCCAATCCCGTTTTTTCCAGCAGTCTTTGCCGGATGTAAGTGGAGCTGAGGCCTGTGATAAAGGCATCGCGAACAAGCTCGTCGGTGTACACTGCGGCTTTTACATCTCGGCACTTGCAGTCTTTGCCAAGCATTTTCAGGGTGCCTAGGAACTCCTCCACCGATTCCCCAGGTCGCTGTGCGCGAGTGGCGAGCAGATGCCTAGCATACACCTCATTCGTAGGCTGCTGGTAATGCGCCTTTAAGATGTCGCAGGCGGCCAGGTACATGTCGGCGACTTGGATGAGGGGGTAAACCCGGTGGCTTACCCAATTCCGCAGAATTCCGAGTTTCATACTCGCAGCGTCCGTAGCGTCTTTGACGGCTGCGGAATTGTCCAGGAAGAATTCCATACACATAAACCAGTGTCCGAAGCATGCTGATGCGTCCGGAGCATGCTGATCCAAATCCAAAAGTTCGGGTTTCAGGAGTTGATCCATTGTGTTGAAAAATAAGTTAATAAAATTGATGTGCCTCAATAATCCCGAGACTCGATGTTAGCGAAACAACAAGGCTTTTATTAACTTAGAAGATAACACGCAGTGGAGAGAGGTATCTTCCCTGGAGGTCTGCAGTACTGGCTGTGAGGCCAGACTGAGCTGGCTTACATAGAGGCCAGGTATGGGCGGAGCCCTACACACAACACATTCCATACATTCCAATACACAATACAATGGTGAGGAGAAACCTGAAACCAACCACAGTCACAGGCAATACAATGGTAAGGGGGAACCTGAAACCAACCACAGTCACAGGCAGTGATGAATGGAATATTTCATCACAATGCGTTCATGCGCCAATGCCTCCACAAAGGCTCTGCTCACGTTCACGATGGACTCCTCCATTCGCTCCACACTCGCAGCGACCCTGGAGTCAAAACCTGCCAGAGACTCCTGCACCTGTTCCTGGAGTTCCAGCACTGCTCTTCTTCTGGATGGGCCCGGAGGCACAGGGTCGACATGCAGCTGAGCCGAGCTGGCAGAGTCCAGTGCCCTCCGACAAGGACTCTCCACTGCTGTCCCTGTCTCCACCATCTGCTGATGCTCACTTGTGATCTGTGATACGCCAGATGACAACACTACTCCATCTCGCGACGGTCCCACCGAGGTGTGAGTGTCTTTGCTGGTGCTGGGTGCTCTGAATTCTGCTGTCGCTGCGCCCTCAGAGGTTGCAGCTTCCTCTGAGGGGTCTGGTGGCTCAGGCTGTTCTACCTGGATTGTGGGGACGGGTGCTTGCGATGGTCCTGTGGGGGAGTAAAGGAAAGAGTTAGAGATGTGAGATAAAGTTTGCATGCACATTGAATTGTGCAGATGATCATAAGTCAATCTGTTAGATCATCAGAATCAATATCAGTCACTCATGCTATTCTGTCACCAGCTTGCTGTGATGCATCCTTCTGTCCGTCCCCCACTTGTGCATCCTCCTCCACTCCCACGATCTCCAGGACCGCCTCCTCTGCTTTGGTGAGCTGAGCTTTTGAGGGTGGCCCTCCTCCTGTCCTCTCCCTTTCCCTTTTATTGTGTGCTCTCTTTTCCTGCAATGAGGGACACAAGTGGAGTTTAAGTGAGAATGAAGGAGTGAGTGTAGAGAATCCATAAAATAGATGCTTAGAAGGAGACAAAGATGGAGTGAGGTGCCAAGACCAAGGGCCCTCCCTGTGTGTTTTAAGTTGTTGTCATTGCATCACAGTAATATGGAGTGTGAGGGCTGCATAGTCGAATAGTTAAGTGAATGTGAATATAGAGAGGGAATGGGTAAGGGTGCAGGGATGTAAGCGTGAAGTGGGATGTGGAGGAGGAGGTTGACAAAGCTGGGTGCTGGTGATGAGAGGCGATGGGGATCAGATTGAGGGTGATGGGAATGTAATACTCACTTTTCCTGTGCGGAGAAGGTCATGAAACCTCTTTCTGCACCGCAGCCAGGTTCTGCTGCACATAGAAATAGCATTGACCTCCTGTGCCACTTGCAGCCACACAGCTTTAGTCTGTTGTGGTGGCTTTTTCCTCCCCGAGGAAGGAAAGAGCACCTCCTTATTTGCTCTTGCTCCCTCCACCAGAGCTTGGAGGGAGGCCTCATCGAATCTGGGTGCACACTTTGGTCTAGTGCTGAACATACTTGCAGACGGAATCCCTCAGAAGAATGGTCATAAAGTTGTAAGGCTGAAATAGAAGCAAGGCTGCTTTCAGGCCTTAAATCCAGCTGCATAGATGACATCATTGGAGGCGACTTTCTGTATGAAAAGACTCATTGGGCCAGGGGTTTCCACATGCTGGAAATCAAGTACCCAATTAGGGGAAAATCGGCCAATTGTCACGAATCACATCAGAAGCGGGGTCGGGAACCGTCGACCACCTGATATGCAGCCAGCCCGCCCCCATTGGCAAAATCCAGCCCATTGTCTCTAAGGTAGATCTGAGTAATTGGGCTACACCCATTGTTGTTGTACCTACGGCAGATGGTAAGGTAAGGTTGTGTGGCGATTATAAGATAACCGTAAACCAGGTTCTAGAGTGTAATCTCCCCAATACGTTGCCAAATGTGGAAGATTTGTTCACAATGCTGACAGGTGGCCAGATGTTTTCGAAGTTAGATCTAACAAACGCCTACTTACAACTTGAGTTAGATGAAGAGTTGATATACCTATCAATTCCTCCAATAAAAGGCGAAGAGTTACGAAGGTGACTAAAGGTTTTTATTGACTAAATAACAGCCCACTCTCGTGGGTGATCCGATCCAAGCAGGAGGAATACCAGCCAGTCGCTCACCTTTATACCTGGCCTGGTGGGTGGAGCCAAGGCGGAGTCGGCAGTGGTCATCCCAGGTATAGCAGTGTGGCAAGAGGCGACCTCGTACCGTGATACAATAGTGGTCAGTGATACAGTTATAACGAACAGTGGTGAACAGTGCTAACTACTAACAGTGATACGATAGTGAACGTGGTTTACCACATTCACCCCTTGTTTAGAATTAAGTCCGGCGGGGTGAAGTGTACTACCAATTCTGGTAGGTCAGTCTGTCCGGAGGCTTCGTAAGCCTCTCCGATCGCCGCAGCGGTGGTGTTGCCTTATCCGGTGCTGGTGCCTTATCCGGTGTTGATGCTGGTGTTTGCGTGGTCGGCGAGGGCTCGTGGGGTTCCGGCATGCCGTCTACCTGGACTGAGGTTGGGGGGGGTGGTGGCGGTGTTTCCGGATCGGCTGTGGGTGCGAGGTCTCGTAGGGAGACAGTGTCCTCCCGCCCGTCTGGGTACGCCACGTAGGCGTACTGGGGGTTGGCGTGCAGGAGGTTCACCCTCTCGACCAGGGGGTCCGTTTTATGGGTCCTCACGTGTTTCCGCAGCCAGACCGGCCCCGGGGCGGTCAGCCAGGTTGGTAGAGTGGTTCCCGTAGTCGACTTCCTGGGGAAAACGAACATTCGTTCATGGGGGGTGGTGTTAGTGGCCGTGCAAAGTAATGACCGGATGGAGTGCAGCGCTGTCGGGAGGACTTCTTGCCAGCGGGAGGTTGGGAGGCCCTTAGACTTTAAGGCTAAGAGGACGGCCTTCCATACCGTCGCGTTCTCTCTTTCCACCTGACCGTTACCTCTGGGGTTGTAGCTGGTGGTCCTGCTTGCTGCAATACCTCTCTCTAGGAGGAATTGCCGGAGTTCCTCGCTCATGAAGGAGGAGCCCCGGTCGCTGTGTATATAGTTCGGGAACCCGAACAAGGCGAAGAGGGCATTCAGGCACTTAATGACCGTGCTACTGGTCATGTCGGGGCAGGGGAAGGCAAAGGGGAAACGGGAGTACTCATCAACGATGTTGAGGAAGTACACATTACGGTCAGAGGACGGGAGGGGCCCCTTAAAGTCGATGCTCAGGCGCTCGAAGGGGCGGGTGGCCTTGATCAGGCTTGCTCGGTCCGGCCTATAGAAGTGCGGTTTGCACTCCGCACAGGTCTGGCAGTTCCTGGTCATGGTCCTGACCTCCTCGATGGAGTAGGTCAGGTTGCGGGCCTTAATGAAATGGTAGAGTCTGGTGACTCCGGGGTGGCAGAGCTGGTCGTGGAGGGTCTGAAGCCTATCGATATGCACGCTGGCGCATGTCATTCGTGAAAGGGCATCAGGGGATTCGTTCAGCTTGCCTGGCCGGTACAAGATCTCATAATCGTAGGTGGAGAGCTCGATTCTCCATCTCAAAATCTTGTCATTCTTGATTTTGCCCTTCAGCTTGTTATTAAACATGAAAGCCACCGAACGCTGGTCGGTGAGGAGGGTAAATCGTTTGCCTGCCAGGTAGTGCCTCCAGCGCCGTACTGCCTCCACGATCGCCTGGGCCTCTTTCTCGACCGACGAATGTCGGATCTCGGGGCCCTGTAGGGTCCTTGAGAAGAAGGCCACTGGCCTCCCCTCCTGGTTTAGGGTGGCGGCTAAGGCAAAGTCGGATGCGTCGCTCTCCACCTGAAAGGGGATGGACTCGTCCACTGCGTGCATCGTGGCCTTGGCTATGTCTCCCTTAATGAGGGAGAAGGCCGCGCACGCCTCCTCCGTGAGGGGGAAGGAAGTGGCTTTCAGGAGGGGTCTGGCTTTGTCCGCGTAATTGGGTACCCATTGGGCATAGTAGGCGAAAAGCCCCAGGGTTCTCCTAAGTGCTTTAGGGCAGTGGGGGAGGGGTAGCTCCATGAGGGGGCGCATTCTTTCTGGGTCGGGGCCGATGATTCCGTTCTCCACTACGCAGCCGAGGATGGCAAGGCGCGTGGTGTTAAACACGCATTTCTCCTTATTGTAGGTGAGGTTCAGCCGTTGGGCCGTACGGAGGAATTTCTCCAGATTCGCGTCATGTTCCTGCTGGTCGCGGCCGCAGATAGTGACGTTATCTAGGTAGGGGAATGTAGCCTGCAGTTCGTTCTGGTCAACCATCTGGTCCATCTCCCTTTGGAAGACCGAGACCCCATTAGTGACACCGAAGGGGACCCTAAGGAAGTGGTATAGGCGCCCATTCGCCTCGAAGGCGGTATACTGGCGGTCCTCAGGGTGGATAGGGAGTTGGTGGTAGGCCGACTTCAGGTCGATGGTCGAGAATACTTTATACTGTGCAATCTGATTGACCATGTCAGATATGCGGGGGAGGGGGTATGCGTCCAGCTGGGTATATCTGTTTATGGTCTGGCTGTAGTCGATGACCAGGCGGTTTTTATCGCCGGTCTTTACGACTACGACCTGGGCACGCCAGGGGCTGCTGCTCCCCTCGATAATGCCCTCTTTCAGGAGGCGCCGCACCTCAGAGCTAATGAAGGCTCTGTCCCCGGCGCTATACCGCCTGCTTTTGGTAGCGACGGGTTTGCAGTCAGGGGTAAGGTTAGCAAACAGAGAGGGTGGTGGGACCTTGAGGGTGGAGAGGCTGCAGGTGTTACGCGGTGGGCGGTTTAACGTTTGCTGGTTGTTGACTGTGAGTGGGGGGAGGGGTCCACCGTATGCTAGGGTTACGCTTTGGAGGTGGGATTGGAAGTCCAGCCCTAGTAGGACGGCAGCGCAGAGATGGGGGAGGACGAGGAGTTTAAAGTTTTTATACTCCGTGCCCTTAACCGACAGGGTCACGACACAGTAGCCGCTGATGTCCGTGGCGTGGGACCTCGATGCCATCGAGATTCGGCTGCGCGTTGGTAGGACAGAGAGGGAGTAGTGGCTCACCGTGTCTGGGTGGATGAAGCTCTCCGTGCTTCCGCTGTCGAACAGGCAGGTCGTGGCGTGGCCGTTCACTTTGATGTCCATCATTGACTTGGACAGATGGTGCGGGCGGGCTTGGTCCAGGGTGACGGAAGCTAGTGTGTAGCTGAGCGAGTCGTTGTCATCTGCGGGCGAGGCGGTCGGGCGTGGTGAGTAAAATGGCGTCTCCCACGAGGTAGGGCCCCATGAGGCACTATTGGGGTCGGTTGCCTTAATCAAAGATGGCCGCCCCCATGACTCATGTGTGGGGATGCTGGCCTCAGTTGCCTTAATCAAAGATGGCCGCCCCCATGACTCATGTGTGGGGATGCTGGCCTCAGTTGCCCTAAACAAAGATGGCCGCCCCCATGACTCATGTGTGGGGATGCTGGCCTCAGTTGCCCTAAACGAAGATGGCCGCCCCCATAGTTCGCATGCGGCACTGCTGGCCTCTGAGGATCCGCTCCTGCAGGCCTTGGAGAAGTGGCCTTTCTTCAGGCAGGTTTTACATATGGAGTTCTTGGCTGGGCAGCGCGACCTCGGGTGCTTCTCCTGGCCACAAAAAAAACAGCCGGCGGCCCGATCGCGGATGCCCGATGTCGGGGCCGGTGCCGGGGGTGGCGGGGCCGGTCGGGTCCGGGACGCCGACGCAGAGGTAGGTCCCGGGGGCGGCGCTGGGAAGGGTGCTGTGGTAGGGGTCGGGCCCGAGTCCCAGGGTCGCGAGCAGTACCTGGTGAATGCTTCCTGATCTTGGTGGGCCACTTCCAGGGAGATAGCGAGGGCTTCAGCTTTTTCCATGCTGAGGTCTTTAGCTTCCAGCAGTCTTTGCCGTGAGTACTCGGACCGTAGGCCTTTCAGGAATGCGTCGCGGATATTATCTTCAGTATTTTCGGCTGCCGACACCGATTTAAAGTCACAGTTCCTGGCGAGTGCATATAGCGCCTGTGAGAATTCGGCTACTGATTCTCCTGGCTGTTGCGGCCGTGATCTTAGGAGGTGCCTAGCGTACATGTAGTTTACCGGGGTCCGGTACTTCTGTTTCAGCAGGTTGATGGCGGTCTCGTAGGTAGTCATGTCCTCGATGAGAGTGTATACTCTCGGGCTCAGTTGTGCCTGCAGGACACTTAGTTTGGATGCCTGAGGGACGCTGGATTCTCTCAGGTATGATTCGAAGCAGACCAGCCAGTGTTTAAAGTCTGCGGCTGAGTTTGCTGCTCGTGGGTTCAGGTCCAGGTACGGCGGTCTGAGGGCTCGCAGCCAAGCTGGCTGGTGTGGCTGTGCTCCTGGGAGCTGCGCTGGTGGCTCCTCCGCCGGTTGTGACTCGTTGTCGGACATCATTAAATTTAGTCAATAAAATTGATATACCTATCAATTCCTCCAATAAAAGGCGAAGAGTTACGAAGGTGACTAAAGGTTTTTATTGACTAAATAACAGCCCACTCTCGTGGGTGATCCGATCCAAGCAGGAGGAATACCAGCCAGTCGCTCACCTTTATACCTGGCCTGGTGGGTGGAGCCAAGGCGGAGTCGGCAGTGGTCATCCCAGGTATAGCAGTGTGGCAAGAGGCGACCTCGTACCGTGATACAATAGTGGTCAGTGATACAGTTATAACGAACAGTGGTGAACAGTGCTAACTACTAACAGTGATACGATAGTGAACGTGGTTTACCACAAGAGTCCAAGTCATGCTTGACTTTAAATACTCACCTAGACCTATATCAGTTCAATAGGCTACCATTTGGAGTGTCTTCTGCCCCTGACATATTCCAGGGGGTGATGAACCAAATTTTGCAAAGGATTGTAGGGGTAGTGTGTTATTTGGATGACATACTCATTTCAGCACCAAACAGGCAAATCCATGATGAGGTGTTGAATGAAGTGCTCAAATGGCTAGAGAAGCACGGAGTACTAGTGACAGCTCACAAGTGTGAGTTGTTTCAAAACTCAGTGGAGTACTTAGGGAACAGCATAGACAAAGATGGTTTACATCCAACCAAGGGAAAGCTGGATGCAATCAGAAATGCACCCACTCCCAAGAATGTCTCTGACCTTCGATCATTTTTGGGCCTTTTGAATTATTGCGGAAAGTTCCTCCCAAACTTGGCTACATTGTTACATTCACTGAAAATAAGAACATAAGAACATAAGAAATAGGAGCAGGAGTAGGCCATACGGCCCCTCGGGCCTGCTCCGCCATTCATTAGGATCATGGCTGATCTGAATCTAGACTCACATCCACTTCCCTGCCCTCTTCCCGTAACCCCTAATTCCCTTATCTGCTAGGAAAATGTCTATCTCCATTTTAAATTTATTTAATGTTGCAGCTTCCACAGCTCTCTGGGGTAGCAAATTCCATAGATTTACTACCCTCTGAGTGAAGAAGTTTCTCCTCATCTCAGTTTTGAAAGGGCAGCCCCTTATTCTAAGATTATGCCCCCTAGTTCTAGTCTCACCCATCAGTGGAAACATCCTCACCGCATCCACCCGATCAAGCCCCCTCACAATCTTATATGTTTCGATAAGATCGCCTCTCATTCTTCTGCACTCCAATGAGTAGAGTCCCAACCTACTCAACCTTTCCTCATACGTCAACCCCCTCATCTCTGGAATCAACCGAGTGAACCTTCTCGGAACCGCCTCGAGAGCAAGTACATCTTTTTTTAAATATGGAAACCAAAACTGCACGCAGTATTCCAGGTGTGGCCTCACCAATACCCTGTATAACTGCAGCAAGACTTCCCTGTTTTTATACTCCATCCCCCTTGCAATAAAAGCCAAGATTCCATTGGCCTTCCTGATCACCAGCTGCACCTGCATACTAACTTTTTGTGTTTCATGCACCAGGACCCCCAGATCCCTTTGTACTGTAGCACTTTGCAGTTTCTCTCCATTTAGATAATAACTTGCTCTTTGATTTTTTTCTGCCAAAGTGCATAACCTCACACTTTCCAACATTATATTGCATCTGCCAAATCTCTGCCCACTCACTTAGCCTGTCTATGTCCTTTTGCAGGTTTTTTATGTCCTCCTCACTCACTGCTTTCCCTCCCATCTTTGTATCGTCGGCAAGCTTGGATATGTTGCACTCGGTCCCTTCCTCCAAATCGTTAATATAGATTGTAAAGAGTTGGGGTCCCAGCACTGACCCCTGCGGAACACCACTAGTTACTGATTGCCAGCCCGAGAACGAACCATTTATCCCAACTCTTTGTTTTCTGTTAGATAACCAATCTTTCACCCATGCCAGTATATTACCCCCAATCCCGTGATTTTTTATCTTGATCAGTAATCTTTTGTGTGGAACCTTGTCAAATGCCTTTTGGAAGTCCAAATACACTACATCCACTGGTTCCCCTTTATCCACCCTGTATGTTACATCCTCAAAGAATTCGAGCAAATTTGTCAAACATGGCTTCCCCTTCGTAAAACCATGCTGACTCTGTCCCATTAAATTTTGTTTATCCAAATGCTCTGTTAATGTTTCCTTAATGATGGACTCCAACATTTTGCCAACCACAGATGTTAGGCTAACTGGTCTATAGTTTCCAGCTTTTTGTCTACTTCCCTTCTTAAATAAGAGTGTTACATTAGCAGTTTTCCAATCTGCCGGGACCTTTCCTGAGTCCAGGGAGTTCTGGAAAATGATCACCAATGCATCCACAATCCCTATCGCCACTTCGCTCAAGACCCTAGGATGTAGGCCATTAGGTCCGGGGGATTTATCCACCTTAAGTCCCATTATTTTACTGAGTACCATCTCCTTAGTGATTTTAATCGTGTTTAGCTCCTCCCCCCCCCCCATTGCCCCCTGTTTGTCCAGTGTTGGGATATTTTTAGTGTCCTCTACTGTAAAGACTGATACAAAATATTTGTTCAGCGTCTTTGCCATCTCCATGTTCCCCACCACTAGTTTCCCGGTCCCATCCCCTAAGGGGCCAATGTTCACTTTAGCCACCCTTTTTCTTTTTATATAGCTGTAGAAACTCTTGCTATCTGTTTTTATATTTTTTGCTAGTTTACTTTCATAATCTATCTTCCCTTTCTTAATTAATCTTTTAGTTATTGTTTGCTGGCTTTTAAATGCTTCCCAATCTTCTATCCTCCCACTAGATTTGGCTACTTTATATGCCCTTGTTTTCAGTCGAATACTATCCTTTATTACTTTACTAAGCCACGGATGGCTGTCTTTTCTTTTACTCCCCTTTTTCCTCAGTGGAATATATTTATCTTGAAAGATGTGAAATATCTCCTTGAATGTAAACCACTGCTCTTGTACCGTCTTACACTTTAATCTGTTTTCCCAGTCCACTTTAGTCAATTCTGCTCTCATGCCTTCATAGCCTCCTTTATTTAAGCTTAGTACGTTGGTTTGAGATCCAACTCTCTCACCCTCAAACTGAATTTGGAATTCAACCATAGTATGGTCACTCATTCCAAGGGAATCCTTTACTGGGACATTTTTTATTAATCCTTTCTCATTACACAGGACCAGATCTAAGATTGCCTGCCCCCTGGTTGGTTCAGTTACATACTGCTCAAGGAACCCGTCCCTAATACACTCTATGAACTCTTCCTCAATGCTGCCATGCCCAATTTGATTTGTCCAATCAATATGAAAGTTAAAATCCCCCATGATTATAGCTGTTCCCTTATTACAAGCCCCAACTATTTCCTGATTTATACTCTGACCAACAGAGTTGCAACTGTTAGGAGGCCTATAGACTACGCCCACAAGTGACTTTTTCCCCTTATCTCCACCCAAACTGTTTCACTATCCTGATCCTTTGACCCAATATCATTTCTGACTATTGCAGTGATTCCATCCTTGATTAACATAGCAACCCCACCTCCCTTTCCTTCCTGTCTGTCCTTCCTAATTGTCAAATACCCTTGTATGTTTAGTTCCCAGTCATGATTATCTTGCAGCCATGTTTCCGTAATGGCCACCAGATCATACCCATGTGTAGTTATTTATACCGTCAACTCGTCAATTTTGTTACGAATGCTGCGTGCATTCAGATAAAGAACTTTCAAATATGTTTTCTGACAATTTATTCCTGCTTTTACCCCTTTTACTACTTTACCTTTATCATTATACATTCTGTCCCTTCCTGACATGCTCTGGTTTTTAATTCCCCCACTGCTACCTTGCTCTATTGCCTTCTCCGCTGTCATTTTTATTTTCGCTCTCTTAAAACCTCCCTCTCTGCAGCCCTAGTTATTCGATTCACCAGGATTCTAGTCCCAGCACTGGCCAAGTGAAGTCCATCCCAACGGAACAGCTCTCTCCTGTCCCAGTACTGATGCCAGTGTCCCAGGAAGCAAAACCCATTTCTCCCATACCAGTCTTTGAGCCACGCATTTATCTCTCTAATTTTATTTACCCTAGCCAAATTTGCATGTGGCTCAGGTAGTGACCCAGAGATTATTACCCTTGTGGTTCTGCTTTTTAATTTGGCCCCTAGCTGCTCAAACTCCCTCAGCAGAACCTCCTTCCTTGTCCTATCTATGTCATTGGTACCAACATGGACCACGACAAATGAATCCTCCCCCTCCCACTCCAAGTTTCTCTCCAGCCCAGAGGAGATGTCCTTAACCCTGGCACCGGGCAGGCAACACAGCCTTCGGGACTCTCGCTCTCGGCTGCAAAGAACTCTATCTATCCCCCTAACGATACTATCCCCTACCAGTACAACATTTCTTTTAACTCCCCCCACTTGAATGGCCCCCCGCTCCACGGGGCTGTGGCCAGGTTGCTCATCCGCCCTGCAGTCCCTGTTCCCATCCTCACAGGGAGTAAGAGCCTCAAACCTGTTGGACAAGAGCAAGGGCTGCGGCTCCTCCAACACTACCTCCTGGATCCCCGTACTTGCCTCACCTCTAGTCACACCATCCTGACCCTGGCCACGGAATACATCTGAATTAATTAATCTAATTGGTGCGACTACCTCCTGATACACAGAGTCCAGGTAACTCCCCCCCTCCCTGATGTGTCTCAGTGTTTGAAGCTCGGACTCCAGCTCTTCAACACAGAGCCGGAATTCCTCGAGCAGCCAACACTTACTGCAAATGTGATCACCGTGAGCATCAATGGTGTCCACCAGCTCCCACATATTGCAGCAGCAACACATCACCTGATCTCCCATTCTATGTAATTAATTAAATTTATTAATATTATTTTTAAATACCCTCTGCTCCGATTCTAGATGATGAATATCGCAACTTAGAAACTATAAACCACAGAGTTTAAGCTTAAAAAAGAGAGTAATACATACCAACCAATCACTTACCCGCTTTCTGGTGATGTCACACTTGGATTACTTTTTACCTCTCTGAGCTGTTGAGAACACAGGTTTCTTGGAAGTGGTCAAAAGAATGCAACACAGCATTCAAAGAGTGTAAAAGCCAGTTAGTAGAGAGTACCCATGTTAGTTCACTATGTTGTATCTAAGGAGATCAAGCTAGCATGTGACGCCTCTCCATAGGGAGGGGAGGAGAGAACAATTGCTTTTGCTTCACACACTCTCAGGGCCAGTGAGCGGAATTATGCGCAGATCAAAAGGGAAGCTTTGTCATTGATTTTGGGGGTCAAGAAGTTTCACAAATACTTGTTTGGTCGTAAGTTTACCACAGTTACTGACCATAAGCCCCTGACAGCAATCCTCTGTTGTGTATGTCCCTTTAAGGGAATAACTGGTCTCAGACTGCAGTACCGGCAGTGACCATCCCTGTATAAAAGGCCCCGGCAGGCTTCTGTAGTTTCAGTTTTCAGATTGTCTCCATTCAGTAAAGACTTGTTAAACCAACTCCTGCATTCCGTGTCTCCATTAACACACGGATTTAATAATGGCGACGAGTAAGAAACGAACTTACCTGCAACTCGGCAGCACCTCAGACGACGTTATTGAAGGTCGAAGCCAGAAAAGAAAAAAAAAAATAATCCAAAGAAACTCGAGAAACGGGCGTCGACCGTGGACAACCAACCTCCAAATCATTGGATTGAAAACTTGCAGGGGAGACTGTCAAGAGCCAGGCTTGGTTCCCCAGTCTGTGGTTTCCCAGCTAATCGGGCTGGTAGCAGGTAGTGCACTGATCCTTCCTGGGCTGCGGCTGGCTAGAGCTCGATCGGGTGGCTCTGCAACAGGGCCGGGCAGTGAGTCGGGAAGCAAAGAGAGAGAGAGAGGGTGGAGCACACAGGGCGCGGCCGGTGCTTCGCAGCCGGGCAGCGTTCGGACCTAAGAAGAGGGAGGGAAGTGTCCCAGAGGGTCCGTTCCACGACAGGAACAGTTAAAAATAAAAATACTGCGGAGAGCAGCGTTGACAGCAGCGGCAGCGGCGGGAAAGCGCGGGAGGCGCCATCTTAACTCGGCGGGGAAGAAGGAAAAGCGCGGGAGGCGCCATTTTGATCCATCGGGGACGAAAGAAAAGCGCGGGAGACGCCATCTTAGGTTTTCAAGATGCCAAAGAATGGCGCTATCACTGCCTTCGATAATGCAATGGAAGACTGGACCACGTATGTGGAAAGAGTCGAGGTATATTGCGAGGCAAACGAAATAGCCGAGGAGAAAAAGGCATCGGTATTGCTAAATTTAATGGGCGCAAGAATGTACGGCCTATTGCGGGACCTGATTACTCCAGCCAAACCGAAGGTGAAGAGTTTTAATGAAATTGTTGCTATCCTACAGGAACACCTAAATCCTACACCGCTGCTGATAGCAGAAAGATTTAAATTCCACAGGAGAAATCAGCATAAAAATGAGAGCAATGCTGACTACCTTACGGAACTACACAAGCTATCAAAGCACTGCCAGTTCGGAGCAGGACTGGCAGATACCTTACGGGACAAATTTGTCTGTGGACTCCTGAGTGAAGGAACCCAGAAGAGGTTACTCTCAGAGAAAGAGCTGACGCTAGATAAGGCTTTCAGCGTGGCAGTATCGTACGAAGCAGCAGCAAGGGGAGCTGCAGAAATACAACAAAAGCCACAGGAATACGGCACCCACGAAATGACACGGGGATTTGCAAAATGTTATTGCTGCGGCAGAACAAACCATGACCAGAAGGACTGCTGGTCCAAGGACAAAATATGCAGGCAATGCGGAAAGATGGGACACATTGCACGAGTTTGCAGGTCTGAGAAGAAGACCAACGACAATAAAAAGGCTACTAAGGAACCGTACAGGAAAATACAAAAGATGACGGACAGTAGTTCCGAAGACCAGATGAGCGATAGTGAATCCGGGAACAAGAGACTAAGCTGTCTCAAACTTCACAACGTAATCGCAAAAGAGGATCACCGAACCATTTGGGTCACCCTCACGATAGCAGGGTCTCAAGTCAAAATGGAATTGGATACAGGATCAGCTCTAACCATCATGAATCAACGAGACTACGAGCAGCTATTCTCACACATACCCTTGAGAGAGACATCCATTGTCTTGAGGACGTATATGGGGCAAAAAGTATACCCCAGAGGAAAAATAAGGGTGCCTGTCGAATGCAACAGCAAGAAAATACGGAAATTGTATCTCTACATTCTGCAAGATGGTGGACCACTGTTATTGGGACGTGAATGGATCAGAAAGATAAGTTTAGACTGGCACTCCATTCAGGCACTGACGGTGGCTGGTAAAAAGGATGACGACGTCACTCCTGGACGATTGTCAACAATCTTAGCTGACGCCAAAGAGGTATTTCAACAAGAATTGGGCACTCTTAAAGGCGTAACCGCCTCGATAAAAATAGAGGAGAATGCAATTCCCAAGTTTTTCAAAGCAAGACCGGTACCATATGCAATTCGCCCAGCCGTCGAGGCAGAGCTGGAGAATCTGGAGAATGCAGGCGTGTTATCTAAGGTAGACTGGAGCAAGTGGGCGACACCCATCATTCCTGTCATGAAGAAAACGTTAAACAATAAGTCTGAGGAGCCAAGGAAGGTTTGCATCTGTGGGGACTTCAAGGTGACAGTGAACCCAGTCCTTCACACAGTACAATATCCTCTTCCAAGGATAGAAGATATCTTCGCCTCACTATCTGGAGGGAAGCGCTTTACAAAAATTGACCTAGCGCAAGCATATTTGCAGATGGAGGTTGAAGAATCCTCTAGGAAGTATCTCACGATAAACACTCACGAAGGTCTTTACCAGTATAATCGACTGGTATTCGGAGTAGCATCAGCTCCGGCGATATGGCAAAGAGCGATGGAACAAGTCCTGCAAGGGATTCTGGGGACTCACTGTTACTTGGACGACATCCTAGTGACAGGTGAAGATGACAGTGAACACCTTGCCAACCTAGAGCAGGTGCTCACTAGACTACGTGAACATGGGCTACGAGCCAATCGCCCCAAGTGCGAGTTTTTTAAGAAACAGATATCGTATTGTGGCCACGTGATTGATGAAGAGGGGTTGCATAAGTCCCCTGACAAAATTGAAGCGGTAGTTAAGGCTCCAGCGCCTGAAAATATGTCGCAACTGAGGTCATTCCTCGGATTGGTGAATTACTACCATAAGTTTTTGCCGAATTTGTCCACAATTCTGCATCCACTGAACGCCCTACTACGAACGAGAGTAGCATGGAAATGGAGCAATGAATGTAAGCGGGCCCTTCAGAAGAGTAAGGACCTAATCACTTCAAGAGAATTATTGGCTCACTACAACCCATCACTACCGATAAGACTGGCGTGTGATGCGTCTCCCTACGGCATTGGGGCGGTAATGTCACATGAATTCCTTGATGGTTCTGAGAGGCCGATAGCTTTTGTGTCACGCTCGTTAACTTCAGCCGAGCATAACTACACCCAGATTGACAGAGAGGCCCTCAGCCTGGTGTGGGGGGTGAAGAAGTTCAATCACTACCTGCACGGTCAGAAATTTACTCTACTAACTGATCATCAACCTCTCGTCTCCATTTTCAACCCTCAGAAGGGCGTACCGATAATGACGGCACAACGGCTACAGAGGTGGTCCCTTTTCCTAGGGGCACACCAATATGACATTGAGTACAAAGGAACTAAACAGCATGGGAATGCTGATGGATTGTCGCGCCTACCGTTGCTGACGGTGGAAGAAGAACTGGCAGTGGATCCAGTGGAGTTATTCCACTCGATTATTGTCGAATGTCTCCCTGTGACGAATGCAAACATAGAAAAGGAAGCACGAAATGACCCGACACTCTCCTGGGTCTATGATTTAACGGTAAAGGGATGGCCAGCACATGGCGAACCACTGCTGCCAGCATTCTCGCCGAGAAGAGAACAGCTGTCAGTGTGCAGAGGAACCTTGATGTGTGGATCCAGAGTAGTAATTTCACCCAAATTGAAGGATAGAGTGCTCAATGAGCTTCATGAGGGTCATCTGGGAGGGGTAAAAATGAAGAACTTAGCCAGAGCGTTTGTGTGGTGGCCGGGAATCGATAGAGAAATCGAAGAGATGACCAAGAGCTGTACAGGATGCCAGAAGGTCCAAAACGCCCCACCACAAGCCCCTCTACATCCATGGGAGTGGCCCTCATCTCCATGGCAAAGGGTGCACATTGATTTTGCTGGTCCCTTTATGGACTCGATGTTTTTAATTGCGGTGGATGCACATTCAAAGTGGCCAGAGGTAATAAAAATGTCCTCAACCACCACAGAAAAAACTATCACAGTCTTACGAACCATATTCGCCAGGAATGGGCTGCCTGAACAGATTTGCTCTGACAATGGACCACAGTTTGTGTCTGAAGTGTTCCGGAGTTTCTTAAAGAACAATGGTGTTAAGCATTACACATCCGCCCCATATCATCCAGCCACTAATGGATTGGCCGAGAGGTTTGTTCAAACATTCAAGAAGGCTATCAAGGCAATGTGTAATGAAGATATACCCCTACAACACAAGGTGGCTAACTTCTTGTTTGCCTACCGGAATGCGACACATGCGGTTACCAACCAAACTCCAGCCATGATGTTCTTCAATCGAAGACTACGATGCCGCTTGGATTTGGTTAAGCCAAACGTCAGAAGAGATGTGGAGAACAGGTAGTTTCAGAATATGAATGAAAGGCCGACCAGGAGTTTTAAGATAGGTCAACCAGTTTTGGCCCGGGACTACCGCACAGAGAAATGGCAGCCAGGAACGATCTGTACATGGCAAGGACCTCTAATATATACCGTGGACGTTGGAGAAAGCATTGTAAGATGCCATGCTGACCAGATTCTAGAGTCACTGGAAAACGTCAACTCCACACCACGATCTGATACACCTGGCGATGAAACCGAAGTACCAATTGCATCTACCGCAGAATCGGTGATATTGGAAGCAGACGAACCAAACAATGACATTGATCCCGACTCAACCTTGCCAGAAGAACCTGATATCCCAAAGAGGCATTATCCAGACAGAATCAGGAAGCCTCCTCAAAGACTGAACTTATAATTGCTTAACTTCAACTAATGTATCTAGCAACCGTAATTGTAATTGTAATTAGTTATTATTTAGTTGTTAAATGAATGTTATGTTCTGTTTATCTAAAAGGGGAGGAATTGTTGTGCATGTCCCTTTAAGGGAATAACTGGTCTCAGACTGCAGTACCGGCAGTGACCATCCCTGTATAAAAGGCCCCGGCAGGCTTCTGTAGTTTCAGTTTCCAGATTGTCTCCATTCAGTAAAGACTTGTTAAACCAACTCCTGCATTCTGTGTCTCCATTAACACACGGATTTAATATCCTCCATCCTAAGTCCCCAGTTCCAACCTTAGCTGCAGCCCGAATGCAGAGATGGGCTTTGATTTTGTCAGTGTATATGTATGATGACATTGAGTACAGAAGATCAGCTGATCACAATAATGCTGATGCTATGTCCAGGTCGCCATTCCCTTCACAAGTTACACCCAGTAAGGAAGAAGTGTTCTATTTCTCATACATTAATGACCTGCCAGTCACAGCCGAAGAGATTGGTAGGGCAACCAAACGTGACCCAATTATGTCAACGGTGTATGATCACATAGCAAATGGATGGCCAAACCAGGTATCAGAGGAAGATATCCATTCATACATCGTTCGTAGGAATGAATTGTCAGTGGATAAAGATTGTATCATGTGGGGAGCAAGAATGGTTATCCCAAATAGGTTCAGGTCTAAATTGTTAGGAGATCTTCATGACCAGCACCTGGGAATGTGCTTGACAAAGAGCTTTGCACTCAGTTGCTACTGGTGGCCCGGTTTAGATAAAGAGATAGAGTAGATAGTTAGTCAGTGTACAACATGTCAATCGGTGAGCAGGAATCCACTATCAGTACCATTACAGCCATGGAAATGGCCTCACAGAGTGTGGCAAAGGTTACATGTAGATTTTGCTGCGCTAGAAGGACAGCAATTGTTCATAGTGATAGATAGTCACTCGAAGCAGGAAGAGGTGTTTCGATGCGGATAATAGCAACAAGCAAAATATTAGACAATTTGCGAAGATTGTTTTCTTCATATGGCCTCCCAGAAGAAATTGTGTCTGATACTGGGCCGTAATTTTGTTCAGAAGAGTTCACACAGTTCATAAGCAGAAAAGGTGTGAAACATATCAAAGTTCCACCGTACCACCCTGCTTCAAATGGTGCAGCAGAGTGCACAGTACAAATTGTCAAACGTACCCTCATTAAGCAAATGTTGGATCCAAATCCAAAGAAACGTTAATTGCCATTGGACCACAAACTGGCAAATTTTTGATTACCTATCGTAATACTCCTCATACCACTACTGGTAGAAAACCAGCAGAGTTGTTTCTCAAACAACAGCCATGAACCAGGTTCTCGTTGTTAAAGCCAAACTTGGAGCAGTCCGTAGAAGAGAAACAATCGAGGCAGCAAGAGAGTCATGATTAAGGTAGAGTTAGAGAGAGAAGTGTGAAGTTGAACCAGAAGGGTTAGAGTGAAGAACCATCACCAAAAATGGTTCAAGTCATTACCAGGAAGAGTAGTGAAGATATGTGGCCCTCACACATATTTGGTCAAGATGTTTGATCTTGGAAGGTTAGGTTTGTTCACGTTGATCATATCTTACCTACAGATGTGGAAGGAGTTGAAAGCTGGGATGATTCAATTTATTCAGATGAGTCAGATGGTCTTGTTACAAGTAGAGTACCAATAGCAAATCCTACATCAGACGTACCAAAAACAAGTCCAAGACAAAGTCAAAATTTAAGTCTGAGCCCGAGTCAGGTAGACAAACAGTCTGAAAGTATAGAGAGTCCAAATGTAGATCAAGGTCAACCCTTGGAGAAAAATTCTCCGCAGGCTCAGCCTTGAATGAATCAAAGTCCTACAATAAGATCTGAAAGTTCTATTCGCGAAAGAAGGTATCCTCTTCGAAACAGAAATATGTAAATATGGAAAATAAGTTCATATCTTTTGTTTGTGTTACAGAATTCTGTAGTAGAAATTGGAAACATAAAATGGGTTCCATTTGAGAAATGTTTACCAAGAGTTGTGTATACCATGCAAGTCATGTACAATGATTATTTGCTATGATTAGCTTCTTCAATAAGGAGGGAGAAGTGTAATAGAGCCACTTGGTGGACTACTGATGTATCTATATCTATATATATAAAGCGGTCGATCTGTCTGTCTGTCATTCCGTCTGTTTGCCTGTCTGTCTGTCTGTATTGTATAAACTCAAAAGTTATAGAGCGTATCTACACGTGTGTTGCATCAAAAGAAAGCTTACGATTCCAGAACCGTCATAAGCGTATTTACGTTTCGGCGAGACAAAAATTGCGCCCGCGGTATCCAAAAAACGTTCAACATTCCGCTGATTATCCGCTCATTAGCATCGAGTGACGTCGAGGTCGACCAATCGTACGGTCGAGCGACCCGACGGTCGACCAATCGCTGCGTGGCGGGGGCGGGTTCCTGGCGTGTGTGGGCGGGCCCTCCTAGAGTCGAGTGACGGGACGATTGACCAATCCTACGCTTCGGTGACCTGACGGTCCACCAATCGGTGTGTGTGTGGGCGGGCCTTATTGTTCTGAACCGAGGTGAGTCGCCGCCATCTTGATTCCAAACTTTTCATTTCTTTTTCCCGCTTTCTGCGTGTTTCTTTTCAAATCTACATTTCCAGCAAAAAAAAAGTTGCTTTTAAAAGACAAATTGTTTTTAAAAAAAGTTAATTAATTTGTAAATCTTTTGTCTAACCTCTATAATTTTCCTACCTTTCACCGTTTTTCCAGGCCTCAAAGCCTGGGCATCTGTTGACCAGCCACGCCCGAGCTAGGCGCCTCCCGTCATGATCGACAAAAGGCCAGCGATCGCCGCCATCTTTGTGAAGGCTGGAGGGGGCGGGCCTGAGCCGAGCGTCGCCACCGCCGCCATCTTAGTAAAGGCAGGCGGGGCGGGAGTCAACATCCGCGTCATCTTCCGCCCGGAGCGCGACATGAGTCCGGCCGGGCCTCATGCGGTCGGTTGCGCAACGGCTTCTCTCTGGTCTTGAAGCCGGCTTGGGCGGGGGGCGGGGCTCGGGAAGGCGCGCGCGTGAGGCTTGGGGCTCGGGAGAGCGTGAGCGCGGGATTCGGGGGGCGGGGCTCGGGAGAGCGGCAACGTGGGCTCGGGAGGGTGGCAGCGTGGGCTCGGGGGGGGGCGGCAGCGTGGGCTCGGGAGGGTGGGGCTCGGGAGAGCGGGAGGGCGGGGCTCCGGAGAGCGGGAGGGCAGGGCTCGGGCTGAGCCATGTCAGTGCGTGGGGCAGCACGGAGCTCCGCGGAGCCATCGGGTCTGCTAGCTCCCCCCCCTCCCTTTCTCCCCCCCACACCCCCCCTCCCCTCCCTTCTCCCCTACCTCCCCCCTCCCCTTCCCCCTCTCCCCCCTACCCTCCCCTCTCTCCCCCCCTTCCCTCCCCCCTCTCCCCCCTCCTCTCCCCCCTCCCCTCCCCCCATTCTCTCCCCTCCCCTCCCCCCTCCCCTCCCCTCCCCCACCCTCTCCCCCACCACCCTCCCCCCCAGTCGCTCGCTCTCTTCCCCCAGTCGCTCTCTCTCTTCCCCCCAGTCGCTCGCTCTCTCTCTCTTCCCCCCAGTCGCTCGCTCTCTCTCTCTCTTCCCCCCCAGTCGCTCGCTCTCTCTCTCTCCCCACCAGTCGCTCGCTCTCTCTCTCTCCCCCCCAGTCGCTCGCTCTCTCTCTCTCTCCCCCCAGTCGCTCGCTCTCTCTCTCTCTCTCACCCCCAGTCGCTCGCTCTCTCTCTCTCCCCCCCCCAGTCACTCGCTCTCTCTCTCTTCCCCCCAGTCGCTCGCTCTCTCTCTCTCTCTTCCCCCCAGTCGCTCTCCCTCTCTCTTCCAACAACAACATTCCCTCAAAAATCCCCTCGGCACCGCCGGGCACTTCAGCTAGTATATAATAAAAGGATGGTGTGTGTGTGTGTGTGTGTGTGTGTGTGTGTGTGTGTGTCTGTCTGTCTGTCTGTCCGGGCATCACTCAAAAGTTATAGAGCGTACCTACACATATGTTATATCAAAAGAAAGGTTATGATTAGGAGGGTGTCC